>NW_026615728.1:0-41326 GCF_000801105.2 Raphanus sativus
CGTTAAAGTTGCTATAAAAAGACGACTGGAAGTTCTTCACTTCACTTCTTTTTTATTTTGCTTCTTGTTTTGGAGTTTTGGACTTGAACTTTGAATGTATGAATGCGCTGGAGAATTTTTTTATGGTCAACATTTTACTTTTCATCAAAAGGGGCCTGATTAGAAGAAAGCAGAGCACAGAGAGGAGAATCTAGTACATAAGCAGGTCTTTGCAAGGGACTCTGTTGGCCCATTAGAAAGCGATTGATGAAACACATGAAACAATGGAAGAAGAGATAAGTAAATCAGATGGGTAAACGTGAGTAGGCGTAGATTCGAATCTAGGTTCCTTAGTGACACTTGGGACGCCATACACCACCCGACCACCCGCATGTGGTTTTTGGACATGAAACTTATCATGCGAGTTTATTGATTGCATTACATTTAACATTTAGATGTCTATGGTGATCACCTTAAATACATGAGACGGCGACATGTGCATGACATCTGTTTGGGAAGATGAAAAAGGTGGATTTGTTTCTAGAATTGACAGAAGCAAAAGATAGGTTGAAGATTTTTAAAGCCGATCTAACTGGTGGAGAGAAGCTTTGATGAGAAAGTCAACGCTGTTGATGGAGAATATACTCCACATCGCCTCTCGGGGGAGTGCTGCTAGCCATTGCATCAAATTATATTTACGAGTGTGAACTAAATTTATGAAGTACTCCAAAAGTGATGATTATAAATAAACAAATTATATTTTTCTTGTACGTTTTATTTTAAAAACGTTTCGTCTGTAGTTAAATTAATTAAGTGTTTTCTTTTTGAATTACCATGATAAGAAAATATTCAGAAACATGAGTCACGCAATGTATTATTCAAACTGAATTTGGCAAAAACGTTTCGTCTGTAGTTAAATTAATTAATTGTTTTCTTTTTGAATTACCATGATAACAAAATATCCAGAAACATGAGTCATGCAATGTATTATTCAAACTAAATTTGGTAAAAAATTTCTTTTGTTTTACCAAAAAGATAATTATATTCAAACTGAAAGTAGATGCATGTATATTTTTATATTGTGAAAATCGAAAATAAATTAAAAAACTGGACTTGCATCATCATAATAGGAGCCATAGCACAACACGAGTCAATATAAAATAATTATATATCAGATCAGAGAATCAACGTGAGCAACCAATCAATCAGTGTGTATTTGCTTATATACAAAAAGAACTCTAACCGTTTAAATAAATATTTTTATTAGGCCCAGTAAGCACTGTGCATCTCTGTGATCTAAGAAGAAGAAGAAGAAGAAGAGAGATCAATCAAAATGACTAGCAAATCGGAGCTGTTCGGAGACCAAACCAGAGAAGAAGCCCTCCTCTCCCGTAAACCCTTCTCAGATTTCGGCGGCGGCTTCAACGACGACTCGAGCGTCTTCCTCGATGACGACGACGATCATCGCCGATCAAAGTTCCGGTGTTTCCGCTTCTTCTCCGACGGGATCGTCGCCTCCTGGATGGCCGTACTACACGACGCCGCTGCTAAATTGCACGAGATGGGTCGCTCCGATCGACGGAAAGTTTACTTCTCCGTCAAGATGGGGATGGCTCTCGCGCTCTGCTCCTTCGTTATTTACCTCAAAGAGCCGCTCGCTGACGCTAGCAAGTACGCCGTGTGGGCTATTCTTACCGTCGTCGTCGTCTTCGAGTATAGCATAGGTACTACTGGGTCGTCCTTGTTCGATTCAATTTTCTTAAAGTTTGAATTTTTATTATGCTCAGAGGGTTAAAAATCTCATTTTGATCTGTTATGGTTAATGGGTTTGGGTGAGTAGAGTTCTGTTCACATCAAGTCTGCTGCTTGCTTGATCTCTGATCATGTTTCCTGGCTTATACTCTGTTTTGTGTAGTAGGAGCAACGTCTGTTAAAGTTTGAATTTTTATTCTGTTCAGAGGATTAAAATTCTCATTTTGATCTGTTTTGGTTAATGGGTTTTGAGTGATTTGAATTACATTCACATAAAGTCTGCTGCTTGCTTGATCTCTGATCTGATATTATCCTCTGGCTTATACTCTGTTTTGTGTAGAAGCAACATATCTGTTAAATTTTGAATTTTTATTCTGTTCAGAGGGTTAAAAAATCTCATTTTGATCTGTTATGGTTAGTGGGTTTTGAGTGATTTGAATTATATTCACATAAAGTCTGCTGCTTGCTTGATCTCTGATCTGATCTTCTCTTCTGGCTTATACTCTGTTTTTGAAGGAGCAACATTGGTGAAAGGATTCAATAGAGCTATAGGTACATTCTCTGCAGGAGGACTTGCTCTTGGGATAGCTAGACTCTCTGTTTTAGCTGGAGACTTCGAGGAAGAAGTCATTATCATCAGTATCTTCCTTGCAGGTTGCACCATCGACCAAATCTATCAATCCATGTTATATGATTTAACCCTTTTAATGTATTAGTAAACGCTTTTCTCTTTTCAATTTCTATCAGGTTTCTGTGCAAGTTATCTGAAACTCTACCCAGCAATGAAGTCGTATGAATATGCATTCAGGGTGTTTCTGTTGACGTTCTGCATCGTTCTTGTGTCTGGAAACAACACCAGAGAGTTTTTCAGCACGGCTTATTACAGGTTTCTGCTGATTCTCGTCGGTGCAAGTATCTGTCTGGGTGTGAACATATTTATACTCCCGATTTGGGCTGGGGAAGACCTTCATAAGCTAGTGGTTAAGAATTTCAAGAGTGTGGCTAATTCCCTAGAAGGTAAGAAAGAAAGAGTACATGGCTGTGTCTCTTTGGGGGGTTTTGGCTGATTTTGTTTGTACTTTTCAGGATGTGTTAATGGGTACTTGCAATGCGTTGAATACGAGAGGATTCCTTCCAAGATTCTCACGTACCAAGCTTCAGATGACCCTTTGTACAGTGGATACAGGTCTGTAGTCCAATCTACAAGCCAAGAAGATTCTCTGGTGTGTGTTTCCATAGAGTAACTTTTTCACTAGATAGCAGCTTCAAAAGAACTTACATTATAATTATATTTTAATATATATATTTTTGCAGCTTGATTTTGCAGTATGGGAGCCTCCACATGGACCTTATAGGAGTTTCCATCATCCATGGGCAAACTATGTCAAACTTAGTGGTGCCGTTAGGCATTGCGCTTTCATGGTCATGGCTATGCACGGCTGCATTCTTTCAGAAATTCAGGTTAACTCCTTTTTGAAAGACATATGCTCAATACTCTCTCTTTCTATTTGATGTTAATTTGTGTGTGTGTGAGTGATTTGTGCAGGCAGCACCAGAGAAAAGACAGGCTTTCCGTCAGGAACTTCAGAGAGTTGGAAACGAAGGAGCCAAAGTGTTGAGGTTGTTTGGAGAAAAAGTGGAGAAAATGGAGAAGCTAAGCCAAGGAAACGTTCTTAAAGAAGTTCAACGAGCAGCAGAGGAACTTCAGATGAAGATAGACAGCAACTCCTTCCTTCTCGTCAACTCGGAAAGCTGGGCTGCTATGAAAGAGAAAGCCGATGCTGAACAAGCGCAACAGAACTATCACGAAGAAGCCAGAGACGAGGAAGAGACCAAAGTGATCCAATCTCTCAGCCAGATTTGGGACACCAACAACAACAACAACCTCAACCATCATCATCAGAGTCCACATACTGGTAATGATTCTCGGCTTTGGAGGTCAACGGAGAGTATGATGTTTAGGAACCGAGAACACTGGCCGAGCGTCTCATTCATAGGCGGGTCTACGATCAATGAGATAGAATCCAAAGTATATGAGAGTGCAAGTTCCTTGTCGCTGGCCACATTTGCGTCTCTTCTTATCGAGTTTGTTGCAAGGCTACAGAATGTGGTCAACGCGTTTGAGGAGCTTAGCACCAAAGCCGATTTCAAAGAGCCAGATAGTGAGACAGAGAAGAACAACATAGTTAAAGATGGATTTTGGACAAGACTAAGGAGCTGCTTTAGCTCCAGGGATTAGCAGAGGCAGTTTGCAGTTTAACCATGAGGTGCATAGTTTTGATTTGTATAGAGACAATTTGATGTAGTTCTTTTGTTGTTGTCTTGACATGAGATGCTAATTCCATTTTTGGAAAGTTATAAAGGTGAACTTGAAGTTTTGTTGTCTGATGGTTGTTTGTTGAAATACAAATTTCACTTTCAACTGGATCATTTAGTGTAAGCTGGTGTCCAATCATATCTTAGATTTTTTGTTTCTTTCTCAAAAGAACTGATTAATGGGCTATTCGTTTCACCATTAATATGAGTTATCTAGATGGAGATTAGAGATGAGAATATTGTTTGTTTAGATATAAAAATTACAAGGCATCTAGATGATCTATTTGGATGAGTTTTAAATTTTAGTCTTAATTTAGAGAATCAACTGCCTAATCCAAATTGAATCATCCAAATGGTGATGGTTTTATCAAAATGATATAATATCTATTATATTTTTGAGACAACTGACAAATTCCGAAAGAAAAACTAATATTATTGTGTCATTTGCAAAAATGATAAAACCGCAAAAAAATGCATTTTTCCTCCAAAACCACAAAAACATGAAATTCTCGTTTACCACCCCTAAACTGAAATATTTTTTCCGTCTTGAAATAAGTTTTTAATTCCATTTTTTGGAAAGTTATACAACTGAGCTTGAAGTTTTGTTGTCTGATGCTTGTTTTTTTTATAAAATACAATTTGCACTCAGTTGGATCATTTACTGCAATGATGTTGTTCAATAATAAGTTTTTTAGAATTTTCTTTTCTTGTCCAAAAAAATTGATTAAACGCTCTTGTCAAAAAATACAGCTGTGAAAGCAATCAAAGATGTTTTGGAATATGTTTACTCATGGTGACAATGTTTATACAGAGAGAGGAGGATTGGACTAATCAACTACACTTCCAAGATGATCCAAAGTTTTTAAATCCAATAAAATCAGACGTTTATTTTTTTTTGACATATTATGAAGCATAAGAAAAGCCCAATAAGCTTATATACGGCCCAAGAAGACCTTAATATTAACTTATTTAACTAAAACATTTCCTTTTCTTTTGTTGTCCTTTTTTTTTCTTCTTCTCCTCGCAATTCCTCTTCGGAATCTGAAGCACTTTCCTCTCGTTCGTTAGAGACGCCTTGTTGATCGGGTAAGATGATATCCAGATCTTTACGCCTCCACCTCCGATTGACATTCCCTTTACTCTCCCAACGCCTGAATCTGGTGGTGTTTAACCAGTCTCGATTTATTTTTTTGCAATCGAGATCCAAAGTCTCTCTCTTCTAACCTGATTCATTTCTCTATTGCTTGATCTCTAATAAACAACCCATTTAAGCTCTAACCTCTCTGAAAATTTACTCTAGTGTCGATAAATTACTTTACCTTTTTACTTTTTTTTCAAGGAATGATTTTTAACCAATCATCTTCATTTCATTTGCAGTGAGATAAAGGATGGCCATGGTGGATGAACCCTTGTACCCCATCGCTCTTCTCATCGACGAGCTCAAAAACGACGACATCCAGCTCCGTCTCAACTCTATCCGCCGTTTATCTACAATCGCTCGTGCTCTTGGAGAGGAGCGTACTAGGAAAGAGCTGATCCCCTTTCTGAGTGAGAACAGTGACGACGACGATGAGGTCCTCCTCGCCATGGCTGAGGAGCTGGGTGTTTTCATCCCCTTCGTCGGTGGGATTGAGCATGCTCATGTGCTTCTCCCTCCTCTCGAATCTCTCTGCACCGTTGAGGAGACATCCGTGAGAGAGAAAGCTGTGGACTCGCTTTGTAAGATCGGTTCTCAGATGAAGGAGAGCGACCTTGTCGACTCCTTTGTCCCTCTTGTCAAGGTTTGGCATTTATACTACTTCTCGAGATCTTGAGGAAAGGTTTAATTTTTTTTTTTTTATGTAGAGGCTTGCGGCTGGTGAGTGGTTTGCGGCGAGGGTTTCGGCATGTGGTTTGTTTCATGTTGCTTACCAAGGTTGTACCGATGTGTTGAAGACGGAGTTGCGGTCTAGTTATGGTCAGTTGTGCCAAGATGATATGCCTATGGTGCGGAGAGCTGCTGCGTCTAACCTGGGGAAGTTTGCTACGACTGTGGAGTCGACGTTTTTGAATGCTGAGATCATGACTATGTTCGATGGTCTTACTAAAGATGGTACTTTTACACACAGCTTGAATTATATGGTTACAATGCCTCATCACTTAATGTGGTTACATTTGAAACTAATAAGCAGGAGTTGATATTTACATCTTTAGAAATGTTTTGTTTCTTATCCATGCTAATATATATTTTAAAATTTTAATCTTCATTGCAGAGCAGGATTCTGTTAGACTTTTGGCTGTGGAAGGCTGTGCAGCTCTTGGAAAGTTGTTGGAACCTCAGGAATGTGTTGCACGCATTTTACCTGTTATTGTTAATTTCTCTCAGGTGAATTGAGCTTTTGCTTTTGCTTTTTTTTTTTTTTGCATTTGTGGCTACTGCGTTCCTTGTTTTCTTCGGTAAAAAAATGTAGTTCTTGTTGTTTTTGACGCTATATGGTTTGTTTTATGAGAGCAGGATAAATCATGGAGGGTGCGCTACATGGTTGCTAATCAACTATACGAACTTTGCGAGGCAGTGGGTCCTGATTGCACCAAGTATGTACCGTGTGGGGGTCATACAGCATTTAATGTTTTTTTCTCATACATATTAGAGCCTTGGATGGTAGCTTTATGTTTGTACATGTATCTTTTTTTTGACACAAGGTTTATACTGCTATATCTGTAGGACGGATTTGGTTCCTGCATATGTGAGATTGCTACGTGACAATGAGGCTGAAGTGCGAATAGCAGCAGCGGGAAAAGTGACTAAGTTCTGTCAGCTTTTGAATCCAGAGCTTGCCATCCAGCACATCCTTCCTTGTGTGAAGGTACATTCTATCTGCTATGAATGTCCTCAAATTCCATACAAGCGGGTTGTTTGATGGTCTCCTTATATACTGATTCCAACATGTCTGCAGGAATTATCATCTGATTCTTCTCAACATGTCCGCTCTGCTCTAGCTTCAGTAATAATGGGAATGGCTCCTATCCTTGGCAAGGTATATGACTAATGATAGCCAACATTTTTCACTACTTTCTGTGGTTTAATTTACTCTTATTGTTTCCATTAACATACTAAAATCTTACTTAAATACAGGATTCAACGATTGAGCATCTGCTACCAATTTTTCTTTCCCTTTTGAAAGATGAATTTCCTGATGTACGCCTCAACATCATAAGCAAGCTAGACCAAGTCAACCAGGTCTGCTGCATATCCCTCTTCATGTGACTTTAAGTTTCAGCTACTTATATTGCTTCTTTGGTTTCAACTGGTTGCTGAATATCTTTTACGGCAGGTTATTGGAATTGATCTGCTATCACAGTCCTTGTTGCCTGCGATTGTTGAGCTTGCTGAGGATCGGCACTGGAGAGTCCGACTTGCTATAATTGAGTATGTTCCTCTGTTGGCTAGCCAGTTAGGTATAGGGTTCTTCGATGACAAGCTCGGAGCCCTTTGCATGCAATGGATGCAAGACAAGGTTTATCTTGAATCCTTAATTTTGGGATCTTTGATATTAGCATATAAGTTCTCATCCATTTGTGTGCACTCTGGATATTGACGTTGTTCTCCTCTACTTCTTCAGGTCTACTCTATCCGTGAAGCCGCAGCAAACAACCTAAAGCGTCTTGCAGAGGAGTTTGGTTCTGAATGGGCAATGCAGCACATAGTTCCCCAGGTTTTATTTTTTATGCGTCTCATACTATAACCTTCTTAACCTATGGCTCTGATCTCTGTCCTTGGTCAATTTTTCTCTGGAAATCGCTAAAGCTCTTGACCTGTTTCGTGTAAACAGGTGTTGGACATGGTCAACAATCCGCACTACCTACATAGGATGATGGCTCTTCGTGCAATCTCTCTCATGGCTCCTGTAATGGGATCAGAAATCACGTGCTCCAAGTTTCTTCCTGTGGTGGTTGAGGCATCCAAAGACAGGTAAGACCGATAGAGATATAAGAGTTTGAGTTTAGCAAACTCCTTCAAGAACACGTCCTAGTTTCTTAACATGTTGTTGCAACATATCTAATATCTGCAGAGTTCCAAACATCAAGTTCAATGTTGCTAAGCTTCTGCAATCCCTCATCCCCATAGTCGACCAATCAGTAAGATGAGATATTATTAAACATAACTCAATTATATCTAAAGACATGATAGGAGATTGTTTGAACTTGAATGTACTTTTGCTGTGTTTGGTAAATTTGGTAGGTGGTGGACAAAACAATCCGTCAGTGTTTGGTGGACCTGAGCGAGGACCCTGATGTCGATGTTCGCTATTTTGCAAACCAAGCGCTTCGTTCCATTGATGCTGCCGCAGTGGCGCAATCCTGAATGTTTCAATGTTTTTAACGATAAATAATCTTCAATCCTGAATATTTTTTCGTCAAGTTTCTCACTATATGTGTTCTCTTCTTTGATTTGTTTGTCTAAAACGCCATTTTGGTTGATGGTTATGAACTGCATTTGTCATATTTTAGTAAAATTTGTTTTCATTTGTTACGTTTTCTTGTGTTCAAAGCTGTGTTTCCAATATTTCCATCTTCTTAGTTTACACTAATGCCAAAAGATATTGGGGGAATTTTCAAAAATACCACTTTGAAGGTACCATTATTCATCTTTACCACCACTAAGTACACATTTTCAAAAATACCTTATTTATTAAAATGTTAAAGACTCTTATATCTTTGTTTTTATATGCTTTTCAAAATTTTAATCCAAAATTCTAAATCCTAAACCCCCAATTCTAAACCTTAAACCCTAAATCTTCAACTCTAAACCCTAAACCCTAAACTATATACCCTAAATTCAATATCCTAAACCCTAAACCCTGAAACCTCAACTATAAACCCTAAATCCTCAACTCTAAACCCTAAAACATCAAATCTAAACCCTAAAACAAAAAATCTAAACCCTAAATCCTAAACGTTCAAATCTAAACCCTTCATTAAAAGTAGTGGTAAAAGTGGTTAGTGTAAACATGAAAAGTGGTACTACGAAAATGGTATTTTTGGCAATTTCTCATGATATTGAAACTAGAATTACAACTGAAAGTCCTTAATTGTATTTAGACGATTACTACACCTAGACCATCTTGCATCTAAATAGTTCCACCACTTTTGAGGTTTACTTGATATTGTTGGAGTACAGAGGGCTTTAAGCACACATAGTATACTACTTTCCGCATTTGATCTCTATAACAACAATCCCTGAATTACAATCTGTTGATAATACTGTGGTAATTACCTTAAGAGTTCCCTTCACCACAATCAAATTCAACTTCAATAGTTTATGGCTGACTGGTCTTCTGGCTAGTTCTGCTTTTTTCTCCTTTTAGATGACTCCAAACTTTAATTTGTTTTTTTACTTAAAAGGCAAAATGTATAGATTAGACTGAATACATTTTGATCAAACAACTCGTCCACAACTTTTATCCACAATTTAGCAGAAGAAAAGCATGAATCATTGGATAATCTAGATTTACCAGGATGGGTTAGCCCGCTTTTAACCACCCTAATTGCATGATATATCCAGGTAATTGGTGTCTAGAAGGTAAAAGATCCGAAAGATTGAGAATTGGTGGAAGATGATGATTGTGATAATATTGTGTTTTTGATAGATTCAGTCCCACATAGGTAAAAACATTACAGATAGTGAACAATAAAGATAACAAAATCAGAAATAAAAATTTAAATGATTGAACCAAGAGTTAGTTAAACCATATTGATATCATAAATTCATGACAAAAATCACTTAGACTTCCAAGAATTGCTTCTAGAATCTATATTTATTTTTCTACCTTAGTTTATTCAATTCGTTTCAGGTCCTTCTTATAATAGTTTTCGTGAGCCAAAAGGAAAATATGATAAAAATGAAATAATATCAACAAATATATGTTACGATAACATGTGAGACATAACTGATTTACTCATACCCAAACTATACATACTAGCATTTCACATTAATTTCTCAATTGTTGATGAATTCATATATTCCGTTGTTGATACATAAAACAATACTCTATTTAATGTTTAGTAGACTACATAACTATATAAACAAAGATGTAGATTCTGTATATAAGAAGATATTTTAGACTTAAAACTGTTTTTACCAAATATTTTTTATGAGTAATAAATGGTAATACACGATTTTATAAAGAATTTGACATTTCATCAATATAAAAAAAGAAATCAGTATTGTTAACACAAAATAATGATAATTGATGTATATAAGGTCATGTGTATGAATTTTTTCTTCTAAAATCGGATTTACAATCTTATAATTGTACTGTCTATATGTGCATGTGTAGCTTTAATCTATAATTTTCTAAATCGCAAATGATATATGTTTTTTTATTTGAGAACGACGGTGGAACGATGTCATCTGAATTGAAAACGGTTGTACCTGATACTATATTTTTTTTAGGTTTTATTATGTAATCATGGATTTTAAGACCTCATCTAACAGAATTCTTTTTTTTGCAAAGTAGGGATGGAAGAGGAAAATAAAAAATAAATTTATGAGTAAAAAAACCTACTTTGCTTTTTAATGACCTCATGATGAGGGTGTATAAGAGAAAATGTACTGAGAATGAACACGAACATGATTAAAAAATATATAGTTGAATAATTGGCAAATAAAAAACCTATGTTATGAATAATAAATGTTGAACCATTAATAAGAAAGAAGATTCTAAACCAGATTTTAACCGATAATACTTTTATTAATTAATTCACCCATTTGTCAAAAATAATATTACAACAATGGTTATCTGATGTTTTTGTTGAATACAAAATTTCACTTTCAATTAGATCATTGTTGTGAGCAACTTCTATTCATGGTTTGACAAAATAAAAGCATGAACTATTTGACAAAATAGATTTACCAACACATGCCAACTCTCTTTTAACAATCCTAATTGCATAATGCATCCATGCCTAAGATAATTAGAGCTTAAAGGGAAAGATCACTCCATGAATAAAATACAAAAAAAAACACAATTCCCTTACCAACATAGGTCCAAAGAAACATGTGTTTACAAATTGTGAAGTTTGTCACTATACATTCAAAACTGAAAAAAAAAACTAAAAATATATTTTAAAACTGAAAGAAAAATACAACCACATTTTCAGTAATTTCTTTGAGTTTTATATAAATTAAAAAAATGATGTGCTCCTTCTTACATCATACATCCTTAGTTGGAAAGCATCAGTCCACCGCTGCACATTATAGTTTAACTTAAACACCGCAATAGATTCTTATAACATATGGGTAAATCGTTCACCTTAGATACAAAAGAAAGAAAAAGAGTTGATTCCACAAGCAAGTTCATGCTTAATTATGGATACTTACTTTTTACAAATAGAAACTAAACTTTCTGTTTTGTAAACAATGTTCATCGAATAATACCACTCTAGCTAGTAAACTATCAATGAGATAGCAGGTTAAAATATGTTATATCCTTTATCTCTTCAGTTTTTTTTAGATTATTTGAGGTTAAACATTTGTTCCAGTTGAATTTGAACATCATGTGTATTATCTCATTAAGGCTAACATATGTTGTATTTGAATTTTGATGTTACTTTTGGTGAGGTTCTTTAGTTTCTTGAGGTTAAAATAATGTTTTGTTTCGATTTTAGGTTTTCCATGATTTTCTAAGCACTTGACTTTACTCTACTCTCAATAGCTAGATAGAAATGACACGAATTTGACTATTAGTTTTAGGCAAGAACAGTCTTCCCAATTCGTTGCTTGGTAGATAGATTATTACATTTTATGGTTAGGCGAGAGACCATATAGTACTAAATTAAGGAGTTGCACAAGAAAAAGAGCAGTGACCATATAGTACTAAATTAGGGAGGTGTATTCTACCGAGAGTTTCAGGTGATTTGTATTAAAATGACAAATCCACTGTTATTCAAACATGAATTTTAAAAACTCATTTAAAATCTACTGTTATTGAACTTGACATTTCGTTAAGTACTCTGAAATCCACTGTTATTGAAAATATTTTAAATTGTGGGATTTTAAAGTTTTGAGGTGATTTTAGGGTGTTTGAGTGGAGTTTCTTAGTTAAAAAAAAATAAAATTCAAATCCCATTGTTTTAGGTGATATTCTAGAGTAGTTTAACAAAAAACACCTAAATCTCTGCAACTTATGAAAATCATGTTAAACTCCATTAAAAATCAAATCACATCAAATGTTAAATTGAATACATCCCCTAAGTGTTTAGATATTTCATAGTTACTATAACCATCGTTTCTTATATCCATAACTGTATACCAGATTTATGGGTCAAGTTGACCATGTCTGCAGTGATGATGTCCACCACATGGTCACATTCAACTCCAATGGTTTAGAAAAAGTAGATTGATGGAGTCAGATGCTTGTGGCTGTTTGGTCTTGTGGCTAGTTCTTTTTTTTTTACTTCGGAAGATTAGATTAGATACATTTTGATAAAACAAATTGTCCACAACTTCTATCCATGATTTGACAAAAGGAAAAGCATAACAAAAATAGATTTATCCCCGATTTTAACACCCCTAATTGCATATAATAATCTACAGTTATAGAGCTCCTGTTATCCAAGAGACATGGGCTTGATCAAGCGGTCGTCAAAACTTCACGGGCTCTTGCACTACGATGCTGAAGACGACGGTGAAGCATCTCAGACATCTCATTGTAGAAATCAGCATCCCATCTCTGAATCAACGAAGGATCTTCAGCAAAACATATGTATATCGATGTCACCGCACTCTCCACTACAACCATTCCTAGTCCCACCTGAAAAAAAAACACATTGTACCAAATTAACAGATTAAACAATTTGATTCATGTGTAATGTTTTGGAAGAGTGCACAAAAAGGTAAAAAAAAAAAACTTACAAGGACCATTCCCATCAACATAGCTGTAGAACCAACCATGATAACTCTGTCACTGTATTTGATCCAAGCCCATATACCAATGCAAGAGCCTGTGATGAGTCCTCCAAATATGGTTCCCATTAAAAGCACAGCACCAGAACAGTCATATGCAACAAGTGCCTCTACACCTGTTGATTGAAAAAGTTCCCACGCGTCTCTTGCTGATCTGTTAAACCCTTTTCCATACACTGCAATCTATTAAAAAAAAAATTTCAACCGAATTTTAATTTTTTAATCATTTTGATTATCCATTTGGCGCTCATAAGAGTGTGACATGATTATTAGCTTTACCTGAACATAGGCATACTTGTTGAAAAACCGAACTAGAGTTTCAACTAGATGAAACAGGAAATCAACACAGCAAAGTAGACATTCGTTTCCACAAATCTTGGACCGGACTCCCCTTATCTGACGTATACACAAAGTTGTCTCAATGAACTATAAGAAGTCTTTTAAATGGCACAGCAAAAAAAAAGAATCTGGAGAAAGAACTATAATACCTCCCAGCGAAGTGTTCTAATAGCAGCAGTGAAGAGCGAACCGTAACATATGCTCCCAAAAGACGTTGTCACAGCGTACCTAAGTGACTCTATCAAAGTGCTGGGAGGCAACGAGGAGGACGATGACTCTTCTTGATGGAAGAGAACATGAAACACCATCCCAGAAACTATAACATGGACAGTGTTACACAGCACAGCCCCTGTCCAGAACAAGCTTACCGAAAGAACCTGCATATACACATGTTACTTTCAGACACTAGTATGCAGAACACAGAAGCCATGTAATGAAAAAATGCAAAAACTTGCCAGCTCACCACAAGAAGCCACCATCGTCCTTCATCGCCCATGCTAGAAGCCACAACACCAGAAGCTCCAAAAGACCAGAGAGACATCCACAAAAGCATGAAGACCGTGAAAGCATGCGCCACCATTATGACCTTAGGAAGTCCCCAAACTAGTTTCAGCGCTTTCCTCAGAACCAGCATCGTAAAGGGAAGCCTGTCGATAACCGAAACAACATACAAGAACTGCAGCAGAGCTCCGATAGCGAACGCCCCGCCCCAAAAGAACTGTCTGCACCAGAAACACAGCACGCTGACCACAGCCAAGTATGTGGTCAAGATGTGGACAGAGACTTTCATCATCTCGTTGGCGTAAGAGCCGAGAAGCAACGACCAGACCCAGCTGATGAAGACACCAATGCCACCGGCGACGGCGTAGAGTGGCCAGTAGTCCTCGGTGAGGCCTTTGTGATTCTCCAAGAAGCCTTGAGTGTATCTGTCGATGTTTAACCTATCCGATATCCTAAACCTGTTGAGTCCAAGGACCGCGAGCACGAAGCCTAAGCATATGAGGTGGATCACGAAGATGGCTGACCAGAAGACGTCGTGCCAGTGACGGGACTCGCGGACGATGGCTCGGTTTCCATCTCCACTTCTTCTACTACTCCTCTGAAGAGACTATCAAATCATCAAAAAAGAAAAAAACATTGTTTGCCATGTAAGAAGTATTATAAACATTTATAGAATTTTTCGCAGTGTAATAGGCTATAATACTACATAGAACTTTTGGTCACATATTTGAATTGATTCACATGTGGTCTAAAGCAACGACCCTGAATCTAATTAGCAAGGACAATGCAAAACACTTTATAGTGGTCAAACTCACGGAAAAGAGAGTTCTTTTTTTTTTATAATTAAAAAAAAAATTGCAACTGACCCGTGATTTTTAAGACACAACCAAAGCTAAGTAAATGGTAAATGTGGGAAACAAATATTAATCCATAGGTGAATATCAGGCAAGATCTAACTCGGATAAAAAAAAAAGACAAAGACTTTATGCAATGAAGTAGTGTAGAGAGCAAAACCCATAAAGGGGAAAAAATAAAATCTAGATCGAGTTTTGAAGGAAGGGTGATTAAAAAAAAAAGGGAGAACCTGGTCGCCGGAGGAGATGGAGGCGTAATCGGAGGAAGGAGAGACGCTATTGGTGGAGTCACTCATGACGAAAGAAGTAGGAGAAGAAGAAGATTCACTGACTGGAATCAACTTTCATGGGAGCATCTTTGAATAATAGTATGAGAGAGAGAAAACAGGGAGAATAGTCAAAGAAAGAGAAAAGGAAAGAGGATTGAGAAAATGGTTTGTGAGTCAAAGAAAGATATATATTTGATAAATGATCAGAGTGAAGAGAACGTTTCCGGCGAGAAAATGAAGTTTTTGTCAGCGAGTGAGTTATTTCAGACAGGTTAGAGAGAGAGAAACAGCGGTTCTTCTACTTCTTCCTTCTTCTTCGTTTATTGGTTTTGTTTCTTTTCATTGGATAATGAAGCGGAAATAGTTTCCAGAGTGGTCGTTTTCGGACTCGCCGTAACTATTCGCTTTTATTTCCTTCTAAAAAAAGTTGTTTTTCTTTTAAATTGCTTTATTATTTCTGTTTCTAGATTACAACTGTAAATGTTTTTTTTCTTCTATATATTCAAGTACCTACTAATATAAAAAGTCATGTGTTTGAAGTTATGAAATACGTTTATGTTTGTAAGAGAAAAACAAGAAAAAAAAAACTGATGTATGTTAGTAGTTTTCTTAAAAGGATCATTTCAAGTGAGTTCCTCTCAACATACAATTCTCTTCATTCGATTCTGAACTTAAATTTGGTTCTATTGAATCGATTTTTTTGTTAAATTTTAAAGGTAGGCCATGCTGATTTTACCCCAAACATTCATTTTACAAATTTTAAATGAAGGGGAGTCAATTATATTTTCACATACCTGGCCAATCGCTTCAAAGTTAATGTGTAGCCTACATATGAAATATAAATATTCAGATACTGAGAAGAAAGTAATGGATAGGTCAAAATCATAAACTGAATATACGAACAATCGTACACCTAATTATTTCAGTACTACCAAGAAATGTTTTCCTATGGTGGTGAAAAAAATTAAGTGTCAGGTTTATTTTGCTTGTTTTTTTCGCTTAAATGAAGTAAGTTTAATGTCAAGCATGCAACTGTGACAGTAAAAGAGCGTTTGTATTGGAAGAAAGAACAAAGGCGAAAAGTTAAAGGTTAACATGAGAAAAAAAAAAGTAGGAAAAGTAGAAAAAGATTTTGTTTAGTGACAAAATGATTGACGCGAATGCTTGCCACTTCATTTGTGTTGTGATGGCAAGTGGTGGCATCATGTCTACGCCACTTCTCTGTGTCCCATGTTCTTCTCTTTCTCAAATTATCTACACTAATTGATTTAGAAAATCACTAATCATAGTGTACCTTCATTTCCAATAAGTATCCCAGTTTTAAATTTGTTCCACCAGTATTAAACACGTGAGCATCTTTACTTTAGTAGTCTTTAGATAATGCTGGAAAACAGTATCCACAATATATACGTAATCAAATCAATACGAATTAAATCAATTATTGCTTCGTCGTGATTAGGAAACTATATTATATGACTACTTGATGAGATAAATAAATAATTAGATTACGGGAAATTAGAGATTTCGTAATTGTGGAAGATTGGTTTTTTAAAGGGAATTAACAAAAACAAATTAAGATAGTATTAAAAAATGCTTAGCATTTATTCGTCGAGAATCCAATAAGAGAATTAGCCAGATCAAAACCGACACGTGTCCCTTGCTGCTGCACGTTACCGATAATCGCAAGCGAACTCGCCGTCGGCGCAAAGGCGAGACAGAAAGTCCCCACCGAGTCAACCGGAATCATATAATTCTTCGCGGGCAAAGCCAGCACGTTCCCGCCGGGGAAATGAAAAGCCACCGACGGGACCTCGATGGTCGCCTTACCCGAGAGATCGTAACACGTGTCGAACATCGCCACGCCGTCCGCCTCCGCTCTCTCCAAATCCGTCGTCCCTCTCGCGAACGCGTCTCTGAGCGAGTCGTAGACCACCGTCTGGAGACGAGTCACGGCGGTTCCCGAGTCGATGATCACCCCTCCGCCTCCCGACTCGTCCATCTCGAACGCCGACGCCGGAATCTCGAGCATCTCGCCGCCGACGCTTATCCCGGCGAGTCCGAGGTAGTAGAACGTGTCGAGCTGGTGGTTGCGCAGCAGCGGAGCCACCACGGCGTCGGGAGGGATCTCCGACCGGAACTCGACGGTGGAGGACGAGTCCGAGTCGCGGTCCACGAGGCAGTAAGAGAACGACGCCGCGTCGAGCTGCGACGGGAGAGCGAGCAGACCGCCGCCGAGTCCGAGCAAACCGGCGGCTCCGACGAAGAGACCTTGGTTGCTGTGTCCGCACCCGACGGCGACGCCGTCGACGGAAGACGACCCGATGGTGAACGTCTCGGTGGCGAACTCGCCGTCGGTGAAAGAACCGTCGCCGTAGGCGACCTCGTAGAGACACGTGGCGTTTCTGCACTCGGAGACTTGGAGGGCTTTGCACTGCGGGGAGCCGCAGGAGAGGGCGGCGTAAGAGGAGGAAGACGTCGGCTCGAAGATGGGTTCGGTCTGGTGGTAGCACTCGGCGCACGGGGCGCACTGTAGCCAGTTAACGTCGCTTCCAGTGTCGAGCACCATGTAAACCTCACGCGCCGGGTTTCCGATCCCCACGCGTGTGAAGTACTCGCCGCTTCCTTGAGTGGTGCCGGAGATTAGAGGAGCTTCGATCTCTTCCTGCTCCGTGGTGTGCATTGTGTGCTCGAGATCTGGTTTGGCTGTGCTGTTGATGGCTAGGTTTAAACGAGCCGTTAGGGATTTGACTCGGGCTGAGTCACGGTGGAGTCTGGCTAGTGTGAGAGACTTGTAGTCTTTGTGTTCGGTTCCTCGGACGGAAGCTCGTGAGTGAAGCTGCAAGCTAAGTGAAGAGGAAGAAGGATACTGAGTCTGCTCTTCTTGCTTGTTCAATCGAAACGACGACGTATACTTCGTTTTGAGTATTGAGTCGGCGACATCGAGAGTAGTTGAAGTAGTGACTGAGATCTTTGGCAAGATTCTTGAAGTAACGGAAGAATGTGAAGCGAGGAAGAAGATGAGTATAAGAAAGCAACGGTGAGAACACATTTTTTTAGTTTCCGACCGTTAGATAGATTTGAGACAGAGGGAGTGTCAAGGAGAAGACAAAAGTGAGAACTGTGGTGGTGTTTTGTAGATTCCAAGGATATTTATAGTATAAGAATCTTTTCAAAGGAACAAGAAGATTTATAAATGGGTTTAAGGGGAGGAGGAGGTTTATTCATCGTCTTTAGGTGTGAAGGATAATTAAACTTTGTTTTATGAACTCAATGCGGTTAGTGTGGCGCTTATGAGTATATCTATGTTGCTTAGAATCTCATCACTTTTTATCTTCCTCCTTTATTTTAAAGTCAAAACTCGGCTACTTTTGGCCATGAACTTAGCTTTTGCTAATGACTTCCAAGTAATTTACAGCTCATACATTTCAATTTTTATGAATCTATGCATATATTAAAGCTTCTATCTACCTAAAGAACGTACCTACTTTTTTTTTTTACTAAGAAAGTAAAAAAATAGAGAAGCTATAACTGTGAACTTGTATATATAATACACACTTGTGCATACATTTTGCATATCATATGGCAAATGGATTTTTAAAAAGTTGTGTCTAGCCTAATGGTGACCTAAAATTGTGAAATTATGGTCCCGCATGGGCCTTCGGTGTGTAACACTTATCTAAGTTTTTTTCCTTGTATGCAACGTTTCATTTGATGATTGGGCCCGTTTATACTACATGATGATTAGGCCCATTGATTCTACAAGTCTACTTCTAGTTTTGTTTGTTTTTTGAGAACAAAAACGTTTTTCTGAGATGCTCTTAGCTATGTTATTAAAATTTTATTTTATACAGGAGTATTCAGATACTATATCGCCACTGAGTTTATAATAGAATTGAATAAAATCTGAGTTAAAATAGAGTTAAGTATAGTAGGAATGGATCAAATAAATTAAAATTACGTGCTTTCGTGAATCAATTCACGTCCAAGTCTATACTACATGATGATTAGAGACGCTTTTATTTTTGATCAAAGAGATGCTTTTAACAACATTGTTTTAAGTTTAGAATGGAATAAAATCGAGTTAAAATAAGCATAGTAGGATCAAATAAAATTTAAGTGTTTTCGAGAATCAAGCATCTCCATTCTCCAATAAGAGTTTGGTCAACTTCTCTTAAGAGTTTGTTAAGATAAGGTGAATATAGTTGCGATTGGCCAACCGATTAATCTCCAATCAGTTTTAGCCTTCTAGCAGCTCCTACAAGCTATAAACATATATATTCTCCATGTAAAGTCGTTATCGGTGGTGAAGCGACAATACATCAGCGCAGTAAAGTCTTCACTTGCCACGGTAACGCTACCAAACGAACATATAATAATATAACGTTTCTTTAGTCAAGTTGGGTTATCATTATCAGGGTCACTGTGACAAAACAAAAAAAAAAGGGTTATCAGGGTCCCGCACAAACCAAAATCATTGGATATCATCGATCCACGTGGTAAGAGATCAATCGTCAAATAATCCGAATCAGATTCGCTCAAAATCCCCCAAGACTACCTCTCATCCATCTGTAGTCTCATCTCTATGTTTCCCCCTAGAATTAGAAGAGTGAATTTGCTCCAAATCTTTAAAAAAGTTGGATATTAAGGATTTGCCATAGAAAGGTGGCAAATGGTAGTGATGGGGGGAAAAAAATTTGGGGGATTTAGTGTGTGGAATGCAAATAAGGTGAGTTTGGTGGGTAGGAAATGCAATTATTCATTAGAATTAAGGCTCAACGATTTATCTGCTAATTTTGATTCGATTTGTTATTCGGTTTGATTTGATTAAAAAAGTCTTAATATCTTTAAATCCTGAAACAAGATAAATATTAAAATTTAATATTAATTTTAAAACAAAACAAATCATAAAATACTAAAAAAAATTAAATTCGAATATCCGTATTGATCTCACTTCTATACAAATATATATATATATACAACTAAATATAGTATTTCAAATGTATAATTTCATATAGTTATTATTTTAACATATAATTTTATTAATTTATTTAATCAAATTACTTATAAAAATATTAAATTAAAAACGAAATGTAAAATCTTTACAGAACAATAATATTAATCATAAATTTTCATTAATATTTACTTTTTATTTTATATTAAGTAAAAGATATATTTTTGAAAACAATCTTATATATTTTTTTCTAGATTTTGTTTGTATATAAAAAAGTATATGAAATACCCGTAAATATCTATAAATATTCGTAAATATCTGTAAATTTTTGGAATATCTGAAAAACTGGATATCCGTAGGGGAATTTTCAAAAATACCACTTTTAAGGTACCATTATTCATCTTTAGCACCACTAAAGACACATTTTCAATAATACCTTATTTATTAAAATGGTAAAGACTCTTATATCTTTGTTTTTATATGTTTTTCAAAATTCTAATCCCAAATTCTAATTCCTAAACCTCCAATTCTAAACCCTAAACCCAAAATCTTCAACTCTAAACCCTAAACCCTAAACTATATACCCTAAATTCAATATCCTAAACCCTAAACCCTAAAGTCTAAACTATAAACCCTAAATCCTTAACTCTAAACCCTAAATCTTAAACTCTAAACCCTAAACTATATACCTTAAACCCTAAAACATCAAATCTAAACCCTAAATCCTAAACCTTTAAATCTAGACCCTTCATTAAAAGTAGTGGTAAAAGTGATTAGTGTAAACATGAAAAATGGTACTATAAAAATGGTATTTTTGGCAATTTCTCATATCCGTATTTATCGAAGTAAACCAAATCGAAAAATTAGATATTTGTTAAATATGAAGTAAATAACAAATACTAAAAATTATGGTAGTATTTGATATGTGCATAGCTCTACCTCAAATAAAGTAATTTTACTATAAAGATGAATTTATTCCAATATATTTTTCTATTTATAAAATTGTTATTTTGATGTCTAAATATACTGTATAGAGTTTAGGGGTAAAGAAATAAGATTTCTCTATATTCTAGAAGAAAACGTAAAGATATACATCGGACGATGTTCTAAAAAATAAAAATAAAAATAAAAAGCATTCATCATCTTTTGTGCACACTTGAACAAACTTTTGTTCCGGCCACGCTCGCTCTATATTCTACGTGCGAGTGTCGTCTTCTCTACTCTCTCCCTCTCTCTCTCTCTCTCGCATTAGATCACTCCGTTGACTCTGCTTCCACCCGGAGAAGATCTGTGGTTTCGGAGATTGTAGCTGATTCGCTGTTGAAGCTAACTCGGCAGCCATGAGCTCGGTTTTGCAGGTACAGTTAATTAAAAAAAAAAAGGAATCTCTTTTCTCAGAAAGCTCTAATTTTTTTCATCTCTGGGGGGAGGCTAATCTGAGTTTATGGTTGGTGGGTTATTTTTTTCTTAAAAAGGGTTTTACGAAGTCACTCGCCATGACTTTTGTGTCGGAGATTGGCGACAAGACCTTCTTCGCCGCCGCTGTAAGTGTTTTGATATGCTTTCTCTAGTTTTGTAGGGTTTAAGGTTGAACAAGTCAATTGGCTTCGAAAGTTTTTAAGGATCTGAGATCCATTTTGGTTTGGTATAGGACCTACTGCTGTATCCTTTCAGACAGTAACTTACACTTTGATTGTTTTCCCCTTTATTAGATTCTGGCGATGCGTTATCCTAGGAGACTTGTGTTGGCTGGTTGTGTCTCTGCTCTGATTGTAAGTTTTTTTCTTTTTTTTTGACTATTGCTTCTGAGTGACATCTCTCTTCCAAGTTTTGAAAGCTCATGTCTTTTGCTAATTGTTTAGGTCACGACTATCCTCTCTGCTACCATTGGATGGGCTGCTCCTAATCTGGTATTATTTTTTTTTTTTTGGCTTCTGTTGTGCTTTTTGCTTGACCTTAGTTTGTAGTTTGATAAGTCTTGTGTCACTTTAATCAACCATTTGTGACGGAAAGTTTCAATCTTTTTAACTAAATGCTGATATACAAACCGCCACTTGCAGATCTCTCGCAAATGGACCCATCACATAACAACATTGTTGTTCTTTGGTTTTGGGCTATGGTCTTTGTGGGACGGTTTCACAGAAGGAGGAGGGTAAAATACTTTTCTTCTTCCTCTTCTTCAAGTTTTGATGTCATGAGGATGATGTCTGATTCTACTTTTGTTTTGGCAGGGATTCTGACGAATTGGCCGAAGTGGAAGCAGAACTGGTCTGTTTCCACTTTCTTCACTCTCCTTCTCACATTTTAGATAAAAAATGAACTTCTGACTTTCTTGTCTGTGTTTAATTTATCATCACAGGATTCTGATTTTAAGGCTAATGGTAAAACTACAAAAGATAACAACAGTAAGGTATAGAATTTTTTTTTTTTTTAAAAACACCAAGATGTGTGTGAATATGCATATGTCCTACTACGTTTTAACAAAACCATCTCCTTGTCAAAATGTAGATTGAAGATGAAAACAAGAAACAGAAAAGGCCATTCCTCACACAATTCTTCTCTCCTATTTTTCTCAAGGTAATTAAAACTGAAAGAGCCCTTCTCAGAAAGCAGTAGAGAAAGATCTTTCTGGATTTGATTTGTTTCATGTTTGTTTGTCCTCTCTCTTTCTCTCTTCTTGCAGGCCTTTTCGATTAACTTCTTTGGTGAATTTGGTGACAAGAGTCAGGTTTAGCTCTCACTTTACTCAATTGATTCAATCTAAACGTTTCAAATGCTCACCATAGCTCTTCCTTTTTCTTAAATAGCTTGCTACAATTGGTTTAGCCGCTGATGAAAACCCGTTTGGGGTTGTCCTTGGTGGAATTGTGTAAGTTTTCAGTCGTTTTGTATCTTTCATCACAAAGTTATATGTTTGATAACATTGTCGCTGACTAATATTGTGCCTAAACAGGGCACAGCTTGTGTGTACCACTGCTGCTGTGATTGGAGGAAAGAGCTTAGCGTCTCAGATATCCGAACGAATAGTAAATATATATATATCTCCTTATATAAAATCCCATTTTGAGATAAAGACTCGTTCAAGTTATAAAACTGAGGTTTGTTGTTGTGGTTGCAGGTTGCTCTTTTTGGTGGAGTGCTTTTCATTATATTTGGCATCCAATCGTTTCTTACTTCTGTTGAGGCCTAATGCTTCTTTCTGGTATATAAATACTATATTTCTTTACATTCATCATCATCAGTCATTTTATACAATGGTCTTATGCCTTACTCTATTATTGGTTTTGTGAATAATGCAGGGGTTCTAGGGAGAGCTGAAGATGACGTTGAAGAACTTTGCTATCTATACTTTCTTTAGATATGTAATCTTGATACTAGATGTTTTACGCAAGTCATTACAAAACAATCGGAAAGTTTATTTAACCTTGAAAAAAACATTTAAAAGGGGCGCTGAAGCAGCCATTTGACTTCAATAAAGTTCTGGTAATCTTTGGTTGATTCCTTTTTTTAATTAATGCATGTTAGGTTTAATTTGATATGTGAATGCATATGAAGACTGAAGAGAAACCCATATGATATATAAGACTATAAGTGATAGTATGGAATATGATTCAAAATATGGTGTTACCATATTAACAAGGAACAAAGTTATTGCAAAAAAAGCTCAATTAGTGATGTAATGCATTGTGAGACATGACAGATCTACATTGATATTGTTCTCGTTGTGTTAAAAACAAAAAAGATTGGCCAGGTTTTGCGTTTGAGCTCTATAAATATGAGTATATGACAGGATTAAAGTGTGGATGAATGATGCATTGCATCGAAGATAAATGTTGAACTAGCACGTCTTATTGAAGAAGTAGCAGATTTATATAGTTTTTCTCTAACTCGATTCGAGATACACCTGGCCCATTTTATATGGTTGAGTTCTACACTTAATAATTAGATGACCCAATGATCAATAATTTTAGTGTACACGTTCTCTACTCATAACTAAGCATAGAACCTATAAGCCGAAGAATCCGCGATGATGTTCCTTAGTCCTCCAATTGTTGACGCCAGCATTATGAACACCCCTACAATGATGGAGATCTGCCCAATACAAAAAAAAAAGATAGATCAATGATATAGAAGACATTGATCATCTTCAAAATTGTATAATGAAAAAAATGTAGATATAGATGTTTACCCAATTGACCAACCACGTTATGCTGAATCTCTTTGGTTTCTTTATGATAAGCCACATTATACTTGGGAGCTGCATGCATGTGACGTCATTAAAAAATCCACAACAAGATTGACTTACTTCATCATAACCTTTGTACTCATATAAATGAAGATGTAGTTAATTTACCAATGTTATTCAAGTGTACTTACAAAGAAAGAAGTGGGTGCAAAGCCAAATCCTCCAAAGAACCCTAGAAGGTCTCCAAAGAAGGGGAAACTCACTCCAATGAACAATGTAAACGCTGCCATTTCCAATCACAAATATTCAATTGACTAATTTTATTTATATATATTAACTATACACTCTTAACTAGACATATCATGATGAGAGAATTAAGGCTTACCGACATAAATAGTTCTAGTGAAAAACCTCAGAACAACTCCATGCTTAAAACCGAACCTAGTAACCATCATCCTCTCCAAAAGGTCAAAGACAGGCATAGCAAACACTTGGTAGCTACCAATGACGTGGACAACAACCATGAGATTAGCAGAAGCAATAAGCCAAGCTGGTCTCTGTAGATTATTCAGCACATTGTCGTCTACGTCTTGACCAAAGGCCCAATAGCAGATTAGAGCCACCGGGAAATAGCAAATGGCGTTGACAAAGTAAGCTCCCATCACTCCTTGCCACATGGGCACCTTTGATGGTCTCTCAGGAGTTGAAGGCATCGTTGCTTGGATCTCTAGAGCCACGGCGTGGCCCGCGAAAGCGAATGAGATCTGACCTAAGGCGTTGAAGATTCGGAACATGGAGTCACTTGGACTCGTAGCTTTGTAACCGTAGCTAACGTCAGGGATTCTTCCATGTGCGATACTTCCTGCCCACGCTATCGTCGAGTAGCTATTGTACATAATGTATATTACAAAGTATGATCAGTCTTGACCTAGGTAATTTTCGTAAGGATCATTGATCTAAACTATAATGTCGTGACTCGTATAAATAATTGATCTAGTAGACTAGTACTGATCTAGTTGATGTAACTTGTATTAATTTTTTTTTTCAATGTATATTAAAATTGACAAAATCTAAATGTTTCGCTGCTTTACTAAACTTATATGTTTGCGATTTGAATAATTTATTTCTTCCTAGGACTGCAAAATATTGTGTTTATACACAGAGTAATTTTACTTGTAAACCTAAAAACAGAAGAACAGAAAACTAGATGCTAGGCACTCAATGAACATGTTAGTTGAACTTATTGTTGTCTAGTCCAATGATTTGGCTTATATAAAATGGTATATTGAAAGTTGTAGCATTTTGTTACAACACGTTAATGCATGTGATTCATGTCAATTTTCCAAAACTGAAATATATAATCTACTAAGAAAATGATATATGGTATTGCATCAAAATGGTAAAAGGATAACGTGATGATAAGATGTGAAAGAGTACTGACCTGAGGGACATAACGGCGGCAGCCAAGGAGACACCGGCGACGGAGTTAAAGTTAGGGAGCTGGGAGAGGAGGAAGTGGACCCCACCGAAGGCGAGAATCCAATACGTCGATCGCACGGGAGCGCAGGTGGAGCACGTGACATCCACGAACTGCTTTAGGCACTTGCCACCAGTCACCATGTAAACAATGCAGCACCCGACCTGGACGATGAGCTGTTGCGGGAGGACGATCCATGGGCCGAGTTTTGGGCCGAAAGCGTACCGGCCTAGATCGATATACCGGTCAAACCGGGTTCCCGGTACGCACTCGTGGAGCTGTACCATCTGCCACATCGTGTTTAGGGTCAGTCCCCATGTCAGTACCAACATTAATGTCCCTGGTCCCCTGTTTCCACCACACATCAGTTACCTTGTCATTTTCCAAACCAACAAAGGAAAAATACAATTGATTTTCTTTTGATTTTTGCATGTTCAATTTTATTGGGTCGGTCCCCATGTTATTTCACAAATAACCCCTAACCTTTATATCTGAATTTTATTGCAACTAGTTCAAAATCATCATCTTAAAGTGCACTTAGCTTCTTCTTCTTCTTTTTGGTTTTGCATGTCCTATATATGAATCTTGCAACTAGCATCTTAAAGGGGAATTTGTTTCGCATGTTCTGTGAATCTTCTTATATCTGAGTAATAATTACAACTACTTTCAAAGTCACCATCAGCTTATAGTGCAGTTGCTTCTTGTTTTTCTCTCTTTTCTCATTTACTGATTTACATATTCTATATGGATATTCTTATATCTGAATTTGATTGCAACTAGTTCAAAACAATCAGCCAAAAGTAGTATAAAGTTTTTACGAGTTTGTTTCTCAAAAGAAAAAACTACGGAAATAAAGAGTAACTTATATTACAAAGATCCGAGACGTGAATTTCCACTTATTTACATGTTTAATTTTAAACAATTATATGTATTTAGAAAAAAGAAAAATTATATTGTGGCTAACAAAATTATATATAGTCCTTTTGTTTGTTTTTAAGATCGTTTGAAAGTTGAAATACACACATAAAAATGAAGAAATTATGGGCCTAATGTTGTATTTTCTTGGTTTAAAACATAATTTAAGGCGAAAAGTTTATAGAAAAGAGTGAAATGAGAGTACCAGCCAAGGTAAGCCATGGCATAAGGGAGACTCAGAACTCCGGCACCGATCATAGCCGTGACGGTGTGGAAGGTGGAGTACCACCACTTGGCTGGCCTTGATGGTTCCGCCGCCATCCATTTCTCGCCGGACTTCTGATCAGTTTCCTGCAAACAATATTAATAAGAAAAACAAAAGAGAAAGAAATAAATAAATGAGAGGGTGAATGACTATGGAGGAATACCTTAGAAGGAGAAATGGGAGAAGCAGAGACCATTGTGTGTGTGTGTCTTTGCTGAAAAGTGGGATAGATCTCAATTCCCTTGATATAAGGAGATAACTCTAAGCTTTTGACTATGCGGTGCTTTGAGTTATTATTTTGTCCAAAGAAAGTTTGTTTAAATGAATAAAATAAAGTTTAAGTAAATTTTCTTAAAGATCTTACCTAAACTAAATGCACTTGAAGGGCTTTGTTTTTTCCGCACGGTGATCATTTAAAGTTGTGAAGTTGTCTGAACCTCGAAACGTGGAAAACTTGTCAAATTCAAGAAATGTGTAAGAAATCAAAAGAATACATATTGAGCTATGGATACCACAACACACTATCACAAAGTTAGAGGTAATAAACATATATCGATTTTGTAACCAATGAGAGATTTCCAATACATAATATTATCTTCATCTACTTCTTTGGACATTTTCTTCTTTTCTCAACTCTGTCGTCATAAGTCATGTTTTGTTGTTGTTGTTGTTGTCATAACACATGTTTGTAGTAGTACGACGCCAAATACGAAACATGCAGTTACATGATCATACAAAAGAAATGTAGTGCAAAGATTCACGTTTCAATTTGTTTGGACTCATTCTTACGGTCGATTTTGTTTAAAAAGGTTTTTACTTATCATTTAAAATAAATGATTTTATTAGGAGAATAAAACCTTTCGAATATTAAAGACTGATGCAGCCCACCAACCACACCCACAAAGAGTTAAAGCGTCTGTTTAGAGAAGTATTAGCTATAAAAAGAGTGGAAAACTTTGAAAATTAGCTTTTTGGCTTTTTCAATATTGTATTTATCAATTTGCATCTTTTGCTTTTCCTGATCCCACTTAATGGTGCCACTCTTGAAGTTCAAGCCTGTGTGGATTAAATAATACACATAAAATTTTCAGTGCTGGCATTTTCTTTCCTTGAAACATCTTTTAAGAAAAGGGCCTTTGGTTATGTTCGCATGATTCGATCGAGAAAATCTAATGGCTGCGATACATTTGTATATTGGCTTGACCTGTGGTACAAAAGTTTTTCGATATTTTATCAAAATTATAATGTGCCACGTGAATAGGACCTACCACCTGAGGTAAACTCACATTGGTTTAGGACAAGGAGTGTGCTCAAGAGTGGAGAAGAGAAGTCGGGTTTATCGTCTTAAATTCAAAAAGGCAGTCGATTTAGTTTTAGTGCGCTTAATAGTTCCTCTGTCTTATCAATATCAATCATTAAGCTTTCTTCGTTTTTTTAGACAACTTATCAATAATTGTGGTCTTGCTGCTTATTCTTTGAAATAATAAAAATTCAAATTCAAAATGGTGAATTTAACGGAGCAAAACAATAGGAAATCTGATAGACTGATACCAAAAGAAAAAGAACAAAAAAAAAGGAAAAACGGCAACAAGGCTACAACATAAAAGCATCTCCAACGATGACATCAAATTTGGTATAATCAAATTTGGTGTTGAAATTATACTAAATTTGGTATTTTGGTGTCAAACATTTTTTCTTTCATCTCCAACCATGACACCAAATATTACACCAAAAATAATATTATATTATTTGATGTTTTCTATTTTGATAATTCTATTATTTTTAGTATTTGAAATTGATAAATAATTATTTTATCACACTTTGATATTATGTTCTTTAAATTTTCGTAATTATACATTTATAAAATTTATTTTAACATTTATACAAATTTATTTAAAATTTATTTAACATTTATACAAATTTATTTAAAATTTAAAATATAAATAATACAATATATTTATGTTTAATTATAAATTTGAAATGATTAATAATAATAATTGAAACAAATTTAAACTAATTAATAATAATAATTGAACTATATTATTAAATTAAAATATAATAAAATATGTATATAAATTATTTGTGTGATAAATAGTGTTACACTAAATTTCGTGTAACACTATTCACTTTACACCAAATTTAGTGGGATTGTGCAATTTTTGGTGTTCCATTGGAGATGAAATTATACCAAATTCAATGTTTTGGTGTCCTATTGGAGATGGCCTTTGGAGATGGCCTAAGAAGCATGTTTTGCGTTTTACTTCAGAATCTGAAGTTCAGATAGAGCTAGCTAGGAGAGTGATATGTGAGCAAATGCTAATCGGAATGGGGTCTATAATGAAAGATGCATTTAAAAGATTTATTCGAAAGATTTAAATTCTGGTTTGACAATAGTGTAATTCTGACTTGATAAAACCATAACCTTTGCCAAGTGTTTTAAAAGAATTACTGATATTGCATTGTACATGCATCCTTCATATCTGCAAACAAACTTAAAATCCAAACACGACCGTAAGTATATATGGTTTTGATCTTCTATTTCCTTGTCAATCTGATAAACGTCGACTATTAGGAGGTTCTTGATTTTGAGTCCTAAATATGACGCCATAACATTAAAAAAGAAGAGCTAACCAAACTTTTTATATATATAAACTTTCCTAGACAACAACAATAATAGTTTGGTAGCTTCGGTAATGGTCAGACCCACAAGAGGATGCCATTTTTCAGGCAGGAAAGACACCATCTAAACACTAAGTCGAGTTAGACCAAGTAAGAAAGCATTTTTGTTCATATGATGAAAACTAGTTAGCAAAATGTAGAAATCTGAAGAAGAGTTTTATTTATTTTTAACATTATCCCATGAAGCCAGCTCCTGGCATGTTAGGCTGCCCTCCACCACCACTACCACCACCTTGTTGTGATCTTACAGGACCTTGTGCAAAAGCTTGACCACCCATTACTCCTGACCCAACCATCTGTTGAGGCTGCTGCTGTGGCATCTGATTCAGCGGCGAAGTCTGTTGCTGCATCTGATTCAGCGGCGAAGTCTGCTGCTGCATCTGATTTAGCGGTGAAGTCTGCTGCTGCATCTGATTCAGAGGCGAAGTCTGCTGCTGCTGATGATGTTGTTGAAGCTGAGACATCTGATGCTGCTGTTGCTGTTGCTGCTGATGATGTTGGAGTTGTGACAATTGATGTTGCTGCTGCTGGAGTTGTGGCAGCTGTTGCTGTTGGTGGTGTTGTTGTTGCTGGATCTGTTGCTGCTGCTGCTGCTGATGGATCTGTTGTTGCTGCTGCTGCTGATGGATCTGTTGTTGCTGCTGTTGTTTTGTAATTTGCGGCTTAAACACAACCATATCCTGATAGATCACAAAGGAACAAACGGTTCAGTAACTACTGACTGCATTTCTTTAAACCAAACCGATGTGTAGAGAAAGCAGTGGCGCATGATGGATTAGACAGGCACCTTTAGCAATCAGTTTGGAAGTAAAAACTCAAGAGACACTAGAGCTAATGGATACATGTGAAGTGAAACCATCTATAGATATCTTACTTGATGTTTACTTACCCCTGGAAAAAGCATTCCAATCAAGCGGCAAGCCTTGTCAGAGACAGAGAGAAGCAGCGTCTGTGACGGCAACTGGATGACTGCACACTGCACTTCAGGTAGACTTTGTTATCATAAAAAGCAAGGCACATGGTGAAAAGATTGATAGATTTCCCGTACGACTTATGTGCATATATCGATTAAACTAGTAACCAGCCATCATATTGCTATCAAGTTCGAATAAACGGGAGTGACATATATAGGAAAAGGAAATAACTGGCATAGAATATCAACAAAACTTACAAGCTTCTTATCCTGAAGTTGTCCTAAAAACCCATGCTGACTCATGGCTCGAAACACAAGGAAGTCAGCTTTGCCAACATATTGCCTGATACAAAGGCAGAAGAAAGTTAGTGATAAGAAAACAAACATCTACCAATGAAAAGCTATAGCAAGAAGACAGTACTTGTTATTCATATGATCCTGGGATATGAGACGAACAATCTGCATGGTTGGTGGCCAGTTTGCTGCCAACCTGAGGAGACGCAGAAAAAAAGAGAAAGCAAAAACTGCTTTAGCAGCTAACAATAATTTCTCAATGCGTAGGTAGACTGCTTATGAAACTTTCTTGACAAGGGTAAGAAAAAAATTGTCATATTTCAGTTAGTTATGAACTTACGAATCAGAGGCAGAAGCATTTCGGTAACCCTGTCAAATATAAACAAAGACATTACAATTTGCTAGGAGCAATCCAACAAATGTTTGGATAAGAAAGATGTGATTAAGCATTAAGCAAGAATTTGATCCTACAAATTCTTACATACCTCAAGTCTGGTGATAAGAACAGGTTGCCCTTGTCTTTGCCCAGATAAATTTCCCTACATGAATTAGAAAGTGTAAGTTAAAATTATCATCAGACCACCGCTGCTATTTCAGACAAAGTGAACTGACATTACCTCCCAGACTTTTACGTATTTGGATTGCGAAGGCTGCATAGCCCCCGATGACGCCTGTGACAGCTGCATATTAGGAGCTGAACTGTTACTGCCACCAAGTTGTTGTATTCCTGGTTGTGCTTGTTGGCCAACTCCTGGAGTAGGCATCATTCCACCCGTTGCAGATGAGACATTTCCTTGACCGAGGCCAGTCATCATGTTTTGGTTCATGGAAATTCCACCTTGCATCATCTGTGAACCAGAATGATTTCCTTGGTTCATCCCTGGCATCGGTTGAGGCATTGGTTGAGAAACACCAAGGTTCGAAGTAACGTTTGACGTTGTTTGAGGACTAAAGGAATTGTTAGGGCCCGGGCTTTGCCCCGCTTGTGCATTTCCCATAAGTGCACCTGAACCAGCAATTGAAGTATTTCCCTGCTGTCCAGATGAAAACCCAGTTTGTGAAGGAGGCTGAGATGTAGCCATTCCTGTCGATATCATATTTGACATATGCATTGCGACTGCACTTTGCCCAGCCGACGAGGCTGCCCCCGCCAGAGCTGCAGAGCTCATGACTTGTCGAACTTGGGAAAGGTTATTCAACAGACTTACATTTCCAGGAGGACCAGAACGCAATGGTGGCGTCATTCCACTAACCACAGGCTTAACATCTGGTGCATTCTCGGCATTAGTGATCATTTCTTGAGAAACTGACGATGCTGAAGATGTTTGAACTGAAGGAATTGCCTGTGCAGCAGGTCGAGCTGCGGAAGAGGGGATATGCGGAAAATTTGGAACTGCTGCCATAGAAGATACAGTGCTAGGCTCCTGAAATTTAATTCCAAAAAATCCAATTAACAAGATTTATATATTTATGTTAAGTTATCTAATTAGTTGATAAGATTTCATTTCATATATACGTATGGGATATTCAAAAGAACCTAACGTTAAATCAATTTAACTAAATATCTTATCAAGCACCACAGAATAAATTTTTATAATCCATTTGCGATTTATAGTTTCTAACAAACAGACATGAATCTATTTGCCAATTAAGCTGTCACCTCCAACCGACTAAAAAGATCAAATAGACTTACAACTTTCACAGTAGCAGTTGGAACTGGTCCAACAGAGACTGGCTGCCGGTTAAGAATAGGCCCATTGGCTGAAAATCACACAAAAAAAGAGATCTTCACATAAAAGGAAGCAGGATATAATCGGAAAGACACACAAAGAGAGCAAGATATTTCAACTAAAAATAGGGCCTGCTAAGCATAAGTACCTGATGGCACAAGAGCTGGAGGTTGTCCAGCGACTGGAAGAGATGGAGCAACAGTGGCCCTGTCCATTTTCACAGGGCTCTGAGTCTGTGGCAAATTGGTAGCAGTATGACTTAAAGCAGCACGTGCCTCCACAAAATTCTCTGAGATCAGGACAAGATAGAATGTGTTCTTAACCGTGTCAATTGACAAGTCCCCACTTTGAGGATTGAGCTTTCCCTGCAATTAAAATTGGAAAAAAAAAGTTACTCACAAAACAATCTTACTTCAGCCTGTAGCACTGACGATAAAGAGATGACTGAAAAAAGAAACACTTATGTAAGCTGAACATCTAAAGAAATGTAAATAGATACGCAGTCTCACCGCATTGTATAGTGCTCTAACTTTAGGAAGCTGCTTGGGACACACAACAGACAAAGAAACAGAGCACTGCAGAACAATATCGCAGGTGAGGGATTCCCAAAGAAAGAAAAAAGTAACTGTAGCAAGTCGTAACACATGGGAAATTCCCAAATAAAAAAAGGTACCCTCGAAAAATATGATGCCACTGTCTCGGCATCTGATAAACGGCTTTCAGGTTGCGCATCGCCATTTTCATTTCGTTCGGCATTTTGCAGTTTTGGACGATATACAGGTGTTGGCAACGAGTAGGGGTTGCTGGCTGTGATTAAAATACAGTGCCTTTTAAGATCATTACTTGGTTGAGCTTGGCCTGAAGGAGGAGGAAACATCTGCGTCATGAAAGGCAGAAAAAAAAACGTGAGGTTTAAGGATCTTAATATCTCTGACAGAAGCAGCACTATATACAATCAGCCCATGGAAAAAAGAAAAAATTAACTGAGAAACTAAACTTAGTCAAAATGGCCCAAACACATGCATTTCTAGTTACGGCATAGAATGATTAAAGATAAAGTTTTCCCACCATCAATGCTTCGGCAAGACCTTCGGCTGTGGCAGCTTCATTGAAACCACCGCCGGCAAATTGTATGGATGAAAGCCAATGCAAGAAAATGTCAACATCTCTTGTCCAGCCACTCCTTTGTACCAAGCAACCTAAGAATACGGAAAATAATCAGAATTAAAATGGAATAGCAAAAAAACGCCTAATACAATGCTTGTATTTGGATATCACAGTAATGGAGGAGCGCAATACATACCAGAATATGAACCATGTGAATTGAAGATGACCAGCGATAGCTCAACATTCGAAACAGGGTTCCTCTGCAAAGTTTAGAAGATACATAAAGAAGACTCATCAACCATCGACTTAGACATAACAAACTGTCTACTGTTCGCTCAAGACTGAAAACTAGAGTTTTCCTCAAAAACCGTACCTCTCCATTTAACTCACTGCCACAGAAAGACCTGCAACAACCCACACAAAAAGAGATGAGCATTAACAGAGACGACGGAAGTAAAATCTCACTAAAACATATGCTAATACCAATTTCAACGTAATTGAGAGCTAATTAACATTTTACATTTTGCTTTTTTTTCTTTAATTGACGAAAACAAAATATCACCACACAGAATCAAATACGAAACCACAAAATTGAGAGGCTAATAGATAAAGGGGCCATTGATCAGAAACCCTAACATGGAGAGGGGGATGAGAATAAAACAACAACCTGATGATTTTGTGGAGGTAGTCGGAGACGATGGTATGCCAATAAGGACCCAAGGCTGCAGTGCCTTCCGCAACGACGATCAGCTGTTTCATCTCCGACAGCTGGTTTGTTGACGACATGTTCGGTCGGGAAACTCGCCGCGAAGAAGCTGCGAACGCGAATCAAAGGAAGATTGAAAGACCTCTCTCTCTCTCTCTCTCTCTCTGGCCTCTAATTACTGATCTTCTTCTTCTTATATTAAGAGCGTTACGATTTTTCACCCACGGTAACTTCTCTAGGAATTTTATCTTTTTGGTAAAGTTTTTTTCTTCTTCTTCTCCTCCGGTAAAAAGGAGGAACCAAATTGAATTACAACTTTTGTTTGTGGTAGATACTATAGGAATAAATCAATATAATTCTAAATATCTTTGAATTCAAATTTGTTACTTAGAAAATATATTTAATCTGCGTTTTCCAATTTAAGGCTGATTTTAAATTTGACCAAGAGTATTTTTCATTCAGAACTAGTTATCTTCACCAAACAAAATATTTCCATTTAGAAAATGCAAAGAATATACATAATTTATTTAGTAGTGAAGGTCAGGTCGAACTTGTTTCGTAAAACATTTTTAAACGCTAATACTATACCTCAGTAGACTAAAGAGGTAGAGGCCATTTTATAGTCCATTTTAAGATTGTCCCCAACACTTGTACATGGGCCACTTGGCTATCATGCATAACTAATCGAAAAATGATTGATTCATGGATATCATGCACATCATGAGACGATTATGAATTTCGTCAAAGTAGTAAAGGATCCTTAAGCGCATCAAAAGGGTTGTGGAGTCTTTTGGGCCGCAAGTAACTAATTGTTATTGCCCACAAAGTTTTATTTCCTTGTGTATTAGAACATGTTTTTGTTTGACTTTTAAGACTATCTTTTTAATCCTAAAAGAGGTCTGGACAATTTTCATGTGTGGTGCAATAATTAGCTATGATCTGAGCCAGAACCAGCCTCCACATACATTATGTGTAGCCTTTAAGATCTTATTAATATTTTTTTTAAAACAACTATACTTCGTGTAACAAGCAAGATCCTCTTATTAAGATGCATGAATCTTAGACAAAAGACAAGTAATTGTCAGTCGTCGAGATATACTTCTATTAATTACAAGTATGTGGTTCTAAAATCGTAGTGTTGATTCCGTGAAGGTTATTAATGAATAATAATCTGTGGTCAGTGTTTTGAACAGATCTTACTCGAAAACAGTATTTAAGAAACGTACAGAATCTTTGAACAATCGTCATTGTTCTTCTCCCTTTAAGCATCTCAAACACATTAAAAGATCTTCGTATCCTACACACGTTTTATTACTGGACATGCTGACAGTAAACTATTCTATTTGATCCCATAAGATATTTTCTCCATTTATGTAAACAAGTACTAAATGCATAAATACTAGTTTGGCCAAATACTCAAAACAAATATCTCATGTTTCAACTGAAAACATTGCAATAAAGGGATTATAAAACCAATATAAATCGATATAATATTTTTGACCAGAAAAGAGATATAAGATAAGGTCCAAACACATATTTTTCTATCACATGATGAACACATCATATTCATTAACGGTGGGAAACAAACCCAAATTTTAGATGTGAGCAAAGAAAAAAAAACTATTTCCTAGTCAGCATTTTCTTGTCTTATCCTAATTTACAACTTGCCAATTTGATCGATTTTTCTACAAAAGGGAAAATAAATTTTAAAAATAAAATGAAAATGAAATGGGTCACAAGGCGTTGATTATGGCCTGCTTCTTGGAACATCCTAACGCAAACAAATCAACTTCTCGAGATCTCTTCTCTCCACCGCACTCATCGTTTGTTTTAGCGTTGGTCGCCGCATTGAAAATGTTGACCCCGAAAAGCCTAACTACATTCTGAACCGGGTTAATTACCTCCGTACCGGACCGGACTTTCCAGTCGATATACAATTGCCGGTCCGGTCCGGTCGATCTCTCGAAACAAACCGCATCACCGGCTCTGAGACCCTTCTCTTTAACGAACCGGCTCCACCCCTTGGTCAACACGTAACTTTGACTGCTGTTCCAGTACGAGTAACGGAACCGCCACACTTTCCCCGTTCTGTCTTCCAGATTAATCAAAACGCCTTTCGTCGTCGTCGCCGTCTCCGGTAACGGAAAATGCTTCTCCGCGTGCTGTTTCGGTATCACCAACCGGTTAAGCTTCCCCACGTCGCTCGGCGTAACGGTTTTCTCGAAAAGAACCTCTCTCGAAACGCCGTCGTTTTCGTTAACGGTCGTCGCCGTCTTTCGCCGTTTACCGTTACCGTCAAGAAACTTCCTCTCGCTCTGTCGAAGCTCGTCGGCGTAGGTGTGTTTCCTCAGCATGTCGACGATCTCGGCCTTGGAATGAGCCTCGAGGAAAGCAGACTCCGAATCGCTCGCCGGAGATTTGAAGTTCGTGACGGCGGCGTCGCGGCCGCGGAATCTACGAACTGCGACGTCGTAGGAAGCGGCGGCCTCTTCCTCCTCGTTGAAGGTGCCTAGCCAGACGCGCTGGTGCTTCTCGTAAATCTGAGCTCCCCATCTCCCGTTGGGCTGAGGGACGACGCCTTTGAACTTCGACGACGGGAGCTTCTTCCGCGACTCTGTCTCGACGCCGTTGTTCTCTAGATCGAGGACCACGCTGCTTCCGCCGCTTCCCATTCTGTAGAGACGCATCGCCTGAGGAGGAGGAGATGGTGTCTTCTTAGTAGACATGGAGAGAGTTTCTGAAGTGTTGTTGTTGTTGTTGCTAGTGTTGTCGTCTAGACAGCTGTAATCCATTTTTTGTTTGAACGTAAATAGAGAAATGTGATGTGTTGGCTTTATGAGATGAGGCTTGACTATGTGTGTATATATATAGACAGAGGGGAGTGCATGTATGTTCCCTTTGATGTTATTTGTTAAAACATGATAGGATGTACAAAAGATAAATGTAAAATGTGGGTAACGTATGAAGGAAAAGTTGAAATTATAATAATAATGGGGGGAGATGCAGGAGAGTGGGGTCAAGTCTTGCAAAAATAGCAAAATGAAATAGTTAAGAGGAAGTTTCATGGGAAGAGATAAAGAGGGTCAGTCCAAAAAATATGGGTACTAGTGGCCATATATCAAATGCATTGAGAGAACATGGACATTGAAAAGGAATCTGTTGTTTCTGAAAATTTGACTACGAGACAGAGAATAATACTCTACTTAGCAATGAGTGTCTTGATGCGTTTAGAACTTAAAATAGAGCTGAGAATAACCATGTTGTTTTTTTTAACTGAGGCTTTGAGAATAACCATGTTAATATCTCTTCTTTTGCTTGCAGATTAAACAGAGAGTAATATGCATATCCAATTAACTGAATGGTCCATATCGAAATGGAGAATTGCAAAAAATATATGTGAGTTACTGTTTAGAGTTGACTAGTTGAGAGATATGTAGAAGAAATAATGGGCAATGTGTAGCAGAGATGAGGATATAATAGGGAGCCAAGTGGGAAGGGGGCTCACATGACATTTGGACCTTCTCATCTTTTCTTTTATTTGTTGTAAAATTGTGCATCCCTCTTTGAAGCTTTTCTTGAAACTATTATTCGCCATTCCACGTTTGGTATGTGACGTTTCTCTTTACATTTTATGCAATTTGTTTGCTTTAGTTTGACTATCATCATTGGTTTCTTCTATGTTTCCTATAGCTACTTCAGTTTGGTTTTATCCTCTAAGCACTTACATTTGTACGTAGAATCTTTCACTGGCTTTTCTACGCTGCTAAGTCTATACATTGCACTAAGGTTTCCTTTTAACTCAGACACGAGATCCATCAAGCTACGTTTTTTAAAACACTTATAAAGAACCTCAAATCAAACCTTGGAAGAAAGGTAATATTTAAAGAACATGCGTTAATCTGTTCACTCTCTATTGGAGAGAAGATTCATACTCTAATTGCCAACTATATTTTGGGGTTTACAGAAACATGGGATGCAATGAGGCAGTGATCCAAAGGACCGAGGACTGTCGCGTAGTCAATTGTGGGTCGGGATCGGTTGAAAGTTTCTTCTTCTAACCTTTGTAATAGAAAGATATGATATTATCAATCTTGAGGAGGAACAAGATCATAGCTTATGGCTGAGTATTACATGGGACACCTCCTAATCTTATAGAGTGACTGGTCCCTTCGGAACATTGTCTGAAGCTTTGATTAATAAGAAGAACGTCTAACTTAAACAATATCCAAATATAATAGGACATCCCTTTTTAGTAGAAGAATAATTTTGATAATCAAATAAAAGAAAATTAGTTTCATTATTTTGTGTGTTACAACATCACTCAATCATATTTCTTATAATTGAATATCTACAACCCACGAGAAATGAATTTAATTATCCATAAGCATAAAATCGAACCCTCAGATTGTTTATGGTATGCCTATACTAGTTAAAAAGTGGTGATTTAGTTGATGGTTGAAATAAACGAATCATATTTCTCCTAAACCATTGAACTTAATTTCCCAACTGTTTTTTTATTGTTTGTTTTCTCAAGTTTTCTTTAAACTTATATTCCACGGCATCGGAGATCAAAACTAAACAATTGGTGTGAATGCATAACATAAAACGTCAACTTTTGTAGTTCTGAACGTTTCATAATCTATAACCAATGGTTCTACACAATTATTGATCAATTATACGAATCTTAATTAAATACAGGATAATAAGAATGGGGACAAAGATCAAGAGAGGATGATTGTATGTGAAGGGGAGATGAATATATCGTGTTACCCATAGCTATATTCTTGTACGGATCAGAGTACCTTATGCCCTCCCTTTTCTTGGACCTACTTTCAAATGTTTACCCATTTTTTGTTTGAAACAAAAGTAGTTACTTATCCATTTTAAAGACATTAATTTCCTCAAATAGATAATTATAAGTCTTCTGTTAAAACATATTATAGACATTGAACCGATTCGATAAGTGGTCACAGATTCACAACTCAATCATGTTCAACCAGTTCCCACCAAGATACGAATACAAAACAAAAATCGGTGTTTGCCTATTAATACAGTGTTGGTCCGAGTCAATTGTAAGATAGCCTCATGGGTTGACTTACTTAGATGTATTTAAGATGCAAGGTTGCCACATACATTAGTTGAAAATGGGTTTGGTGTAATTGGCAGCAATGTAGTCTAATGAAGAATTGGGTCATGCAAAAATGCAAATGGGATTGATTAGTCATAAAGACAACGAGTATGATGTTCTTTTTCAGGACGAAAAGACCAGCACCATGCATGCATACTCCTTGCTTATTGTATCGTATATTTAGTAATATCCCAATTCAATCGTATCCTTCCTTTTTGGATTTTTATCTTCCATCGCACAATTTTGGTAGAATAAAATATACATTCAACTATGTTGTAAATAAAGAAGAGAAGAGAGGAATTGGTGTGTCTTATTCTATGAATAATGATCTACTTATATAGGATACAATAGCTTGGAGACAAAGCTTAACTTGGAGTGGGGAACAAGTATATCTAGGACTTTCCATATGGACATCACTACAATATTTATAACACTTCCCCTTGATGTCCAATATGTCGAAGTGCTTTCAAAACGCCGTAGATGCTGCCTCGTTAAAAACCGAGATTGTTATCCGTCTAGAGTTTGTAATGCGTTTGGAATACTGCCTCGTTAAAACCTTTCCATGGTAAACCCAAAAACCCAATGTGGTAAAAACGGGAAGCCATGGATAGGAAAAAGAGTACAGCCGCATTACTTCCCCTGAAGTGAACATCACTGAAGGCTTCTCAGTGATCGCATACCAATCTGCTGCATAAGCTTCCTGAGCGTGCATGTTGGTAATGCCTAAGTGAAGAGGTCGGCTGAGTTCTCGCTGGATCTGACTTAGAGTACCTTGACCTCTCCTTCTTTCTGAAGATCGTGGGTGAAAAAGAACTTGGGGAGAACATGTTTAGTCTTGTCACCCTTGATGTAACCATCTTTGAGCTGAGCTATGCATGGCGCATTGTCTTCGTAAAGAACGGTCGGCTCGTCTTTACCATCCGTGATCCCACATGCTGTCCGAATATGGTGTGTCATGAGTCTCAATCAGACACACTCTCTGCTTGCTTCATGGATCGCCAATATATCCGAGTGATTGGATGATGTGGCTGATATAGTCTGCTTGACTGATCTCCATGAAATGGTCGTGCCTCCATATGTGAAAACATAGCCGGTTTGGGACTTAGCATTGTGTGGATCGGACTGGTAACCTGCATCAACAAAATGCTTTCATGATATTCATGGTCCATTAGGATCATATGGTTTATCTCTCTTAGATAAATTCGACCATGAATGTCTTTGTATGTCCATGATCTGTCCGGATCATGACATCATTCATAATCCATCCGGATTATGTTCTTGTCCACTATATATCTTATTCATATCCTTTGACCAAAACTCTTTATGAATTTTTAGTATATGTCCACGGCCTGTTCATGAAGTGGCTATTGTGTTATAGTTTGAAGTTTAATCAAAACTAAGCCACTTTTTGGTCAATAGGACGTTCCTCTCACTTGATGGTTTAGGTCGGATTTAAGACCTAGAGGAACTGGTCGGAACAAGCTGGACGGGATGGATTGGTCGGGACCAATGATGATTAAGGTCGAACTAGGTCGGACATGATCCTAGTCGGTATGGTTCCCTTTGGTCGTGAATCCGATGGATTCTCAGACCATTTGATCAATCTATTCTTGGTACGTTGGATCATAGATCCCAACATTCATATACGGCTAATGATCTCTACTATAGATCATCGTAGTCTCTTCATAGCCTTTCCAAGAATCAATCATCTTAATCATCCTTTCTTTAAGTATAAACACAAAGAATATATTGACTACTATATGGACTGATCAGAAACATTCTTATAGAACTTTCTACTAAGCATCACTTAGTCTTATCATATCGTGTGTACATACACGCATGCAGCTGCATTTCAGTCCATGAACAACGCAGGAACGATGTTGTTCTATGAGAACTTCTTTCTCATTTCTCAAGGTATCTTATGTTACCTTTATATCCAGTGATATATCCAATGTCTACTACATCTTCCTTAGATGTCCAAATCTTTATTAATTTCGATATTGGGTAGTAGCATTCAC
>NW_026615729.1:0-41304 GCF_000801105.2 Raphanus sativus
TAAGAAATTCTTAAGTAACTGGTCCTATTAAAATGCATCTAAATTCTAATTTGTAATTTAAAAATGTTTATGATTCAATCAATAAAAAAAGTTATCTTCTCTACCGATTTGATGAAATTGTTTCACTAATTTTCTATAAAAAAGGTGATAAATGGGTTCCACAAGGATTACACCCACTGAAAGCAAGGGGACCGCAACCACAAGGCCCAAGCCCAAGGTGTATAACTAGGTACACCTACGAAATTCTAAGAGCATCTCCAACCATAGCTATTTTTTACTCTATATGAAATATATACCAGATGTTCCTCTATAATAGAGGCATACATTTAATTTACATGATATTCCTCTAACTTTTTATTTTAATATTTATAACCAAAATATATTAGTTTTTGAAAGAAATACACTTTTAGTGTGAATATAATTATAATTTTATCTAAAATATTTTGTAAGCTTTTAGAAGGTTCTTTAGATCCCTATTCTCACTGGCAGGTCTAAAAAAAAAAGGAAACACTGGCAAAGCAATATTAAGCTCGCAAGGAAAGGGCAGGCTGTGGGCATGCCAATAAGGTGATTATTCCCCTGCCAATTACAGGTTGTTGCGTTGCTCTGTATAACTAGGTACACATAAGAAATCTAGGTACTATCTGCAAGGCAATATTATGTTCGCAAGGTTATAGCAGGCCAACGGCAAGTGTATAGCAGCGCTTGGTCAAGTTTAAGGTGATTGTTCCCCTGCCGATTAGAGGCTGTTGCGTTGCTCTGTGTAACTACTTGGTACACCTAAGAAATTCTTAAGTAACTGGTCCTATTAAAATGCATATAATTCTAACTTGTAATTTAAAATGTTTATGATTCAATCAATAAAAAAAGGTTATCTTCTCTACCGATTGGATGAAATTTTTTCACTAATTTTCTATAAAAAGGTGTATAAATGGTTCCACAAGGATTACACCCACTGAAAGCAAGGAGAACCGCAACCATAGGCCCAAGCCCAAGGTGTATAACTAGGTACACCTACGAAATTCTAAGAGCATCTCCAACCATAGCTATTTTTACTCTAGATGAAATAATATACGAGATGTGCCTCTATAATAGAGGCATACATTTAATTTACATGAAGTTCCTCTAACTTTTTATTTTAATATTTATAACCAAAATATACTAGTTTTTGAAAGAAATACACTTTTAGTGTGAATATAATTATAGTTTTTATCTAAAATATTTGGAAAGATTTTAGAAGGTTCTTTAGATCCCTATTCTCACTGGTAGGTCTAAAAAAAAAAACACTGGCAAGGCAATATTGAGCTCGCAAGGAAAGGGCAGGCTGTGGGCATGCCAATAAGTTGATTATTCCCCTGCCAATTACAGGCTGTTGCGTTGCTCTGTATAACTAGTTACACCTAAGAAATTCTAGGTAACTATCTGCAAGGCAATATTATGTTCGCAAGGTTATAGCAGGCCGACGGCAAGTGTATAGCAGCACTTGGCCAAGTTTAAGGTGATTACTCCCCTGCCGATTACAGGCTGTTGCGTTGCTCTGTGTAACTACTTAAGTAAGTGGTCATATAAAAATTCATATAAATTCTAACTTGTAATTTAAAATGTTTATGATTCAATCAATAAAAAAAGGTTATCTTCTCTACCGATTTGATGAAATTTTTTCACTAATTTTCTATAAAAAGGTGATAAATGGGTTCCACAAGGATTACACCCACTGAAAGCAAGGGGACCGCAACCACAGGCCCAAGCCCAAGGTGTATAACTAGGTACACCTACGAAATTCTAAGAGCATCTACAACCATAGCTATTATTTACTCTATATGAAATAATATACCAGATGTTCCTCTATAATAGTGGCATACATTTAATTTACATGATGTTCCTCTAACTTTTTATTTTAATATTTATAATCAAAATATACTAGTTTTTGAAAGAGATACACTTTTCGTGTGAATATAATTATAATTTTTATCTACAATATTTTGTAAGCTTTTAGAAAGTTCTTTAGATCCCTATTCTCACTGACAGGTCTATAAAAAAAAGGAAACACGGGCAAAGCAATATTAAGCTCGCAAATAAAGGGCAGGCTGTGGGCATGCAAATAAGGTGATTATTCCCCTGCCAATTACAGACTGTTGCGTTGCTCTGTATAACTAGGTACACCTAAGAAATTCTAGGTAACTATCTGCATGGCAATATTATGTTCGCATGGTTATAGCAGGCCGACGGCAAGTGTATAGCAGCGCTTGGCCAAGTTTAAGGTGATTGTTCCCCTGGCGATTACAGGCTGTTGCGTTGTTCCGTGTAACTACTTCGTACACCTAAGAAATTCTTAAGTAACTGGTCCTATTAAAATGCATATAAATTATAACTTGTAATTTAAAATGTTTATGATTCAATCAAAAAAAAAGTTATCTTCTCTACCGATTTGATGAAATTTTTTTCACTCATTTTCTATAAAAAGGTGATAAATGGGTTCCACAAGGATTACACCCACTGAAAGCAAGGGGACCGCAACCACAGGCCCAAGCCCAAGGTGTATAACTTGGTACACCTACGAAATTCTAAGAGCATCTCCAACCATAGTTATTTTTTACTCTATATGAAATAATATACCAGATGTTCGTCTATAATATAGGCATACATTTAATTTACATGATGTTCCTCTAACTTTTTATTTTAATATTTATAACCAAAATATACTAGTTTTTGAAAGAGATACACTTTTCGTGTGAATATAATTATAATTTTTATCTAAAATATTTTGTAAGCTTTTAGAAGGTTCTTTAGATCCCTATTCTAACTGGCAGGTCTAAAAAAAAAAGGAAACACTGGCAAGACAATATTTAGCTCGCAAAGAAAGGACAGGCTGTGGGCATGCAAATAAGGTGATTATTCCCCTGCTAATTACAGGTTGTTGCGTTGCTCTGTATAACTAGGTACATCTAAGAAATTCAGGTAACTATCTGCAATGCAATATTATGTTCGCAAGGTTATATCAGGCCGACGGCAAGTGTATAGCAACGCTTGGCCAAGTTTAAGGTGATTGTTCCCCTACCGATTACAGGCTGTTGCGTTGCTCTGTGTAACTACTTGGTACACCTAAGAAATTCTTAAGAAACTGGTCCTATTAAAATGCATATAAATTCTAACTTGTAATTTAAAATGTTTATGATTCAATCAATAAAAAAGGTTATCTTCTCAACCGATTTGATGAAATTTTTTCACTAATTTTCTATTAAAAGGTGATAAATGGGTTCCACAAGGATTACACCCACTGAAAGCAAGGGACTGCAACCACAGGCCCAAGCCCAAGGTGTATAACTAGGTACACTTACGAAATTCTAAGAGCATCTCCAACCATAGCTATTTTTTACTCTATATGAAATAATATACCAGATGTTCCTCTATAATAGAGGCATACATTTAATTTACATGATGTTCCTGTAACTTTTTACTTTTAATATTTATAACCAAAATATACTAGTTTTTGAAAGAAATACATTTTTAGTGTGAATAAATTATAATTTTTTATATAAAATATTTGGTAAGATTTTAGAAGGTTCTTTAGATCCCTATTCTCACTGGTAGGTCTAAAAAAAAAAGAAACACTTTAAAGGCAATATTAAGTTCGCAAGGAAAGGGCAGGCTGTGGGCATGCCAATAAGGTGATTATTCCCCTTCCAATTACAGGTTGTTGCGTTGCTCTGTATAACTAGGTACACCTAAGAAATTCTAGGTAACTATCTGCATGGCAATATTATGTTCGCATGGTTATAGCAGGCCGACGGCAAGTGTATAGCAGCGCTTGGCCAAGTTTAAGGTGATTGTTCCCCTGGCGATTACAGGCTGTTGCGTTGCTCCGTGTAACTATTTGGTACACCTAAGAAATCTTAAGTAACTGGTCCTATTAAAATCCATATAAATTCTAACTTGTAATTTAAAATGTTTATGATTCAATCAATAAAAAAAAGTTATCTTCTCTACCGATTTGATGAAATTTTTTTCACTCATTTTCTATAAAAAGGTGATAAATGGGTTCCACAAGGATTACACCCACTGAAAGCAAGGGGACCGCAACCACAGGCCCAAGCCCAAGATGTATAACTTGGTACACCTACGAAATTCTAAGAGCATCTCCAACCATAGTTATTTTTTACTCTATATGAAATAATATACCAGATGTTCCTCTATAATATAGGCATACATTTAATTTACATGATGTTCCTCTAACTTTTTATTTTAATATTTATAACCAAAATATACTAGTTTTTGAAAGAGATACACTTTTCGTGTGAATATAATTATAATTTTTATCTAAAATATTTTGTAAGCTTTTAGAACTTTCTTTAGATCCCTATTCTAACTGGCAGGTCTAAAAAAAAAAGGAAACACTGGCAAGACAATATTTAGCTCGCAAAGAAAGGACAGGCTGTGGGCATGCAATAAGGTGATTATTCCCCTGCTAATTACAGGCTGTTGCGTTGCTCTGTATAACTAGGTACATCTAAGAAATTCAGGTAACTATCTGCAATGCAATATTATGTTCGCAAGGTTATAGCAGGCCGACGGCAAGTGTATAGCAACGCTTGGCCAAGTTTAAGGTGATTGTTCCCCTACCGATTACAAGTTGTTGCGTTGCTCTGTGTAACTACTTGGTACAACTAAGAAATTCTTAAGTAACTGGTCCTATTAAAATGCATATAAATTCTAACTTGTAATTTAAAATGTTTATGATTCAATCAATAAAAAAAGGTTATCTTCTCTACCGATTTGATGAAATTTTTTCACTAAATTTCTATTAAAAGGTGATAAATGGGTTCCACAAGGATTACACCCACTGAAAGCAAGGGGACCGCAACCACATGCCCAAGCCCAAGGTGTATAACTAGGTACACTTACGAAATTCTAAGAGCATCTCCAACCATAGCTATTTTTTACTCTATATGAAATAATATACCAGATGTTCCTCTATAATAGAGGCATACATTTAATTTACATGATGTTCCTGTAACTTTTTATTTTAATATTTATAACCAAAATATACTAGTTTTTGAAAGAAATACACTTTTAGTGTGAATATAATTATAATTTTTATCTAAAATATTTGGTAAGATTTTAGAAGGTTCTTTAGATCCCTATTCTCACTGGTAGGTCTAAAAAAAAAAAAAAAAACACTGGAAAGGCAATATTAAGTTCGCAAGGAAAGGCAATATTAAGTTCGCAATATTAAGTCCCCTGCCAATTACAGGTTGTTGCGTTGCTCTGTATAACTAGGTACATCTAAGAAATTCTAGGTAACTATCTGCAAGGCAATATTATGTTCGCAAGGTTATAGCAGGCCGACAGCAAGTGTATAGCAGCGCTTGGCCAAGTTTAAGGTTATTGTTCCCCTGCCGATTACAGGCTGTTGCGTTGCTCTGTGTGACTACTTGGTACACCTAAGAAATTCTAAAGTAACTGGTCCTATTAAAATGCATATAAATTCTAACTTGTAATTTAAAATATTTATGATTCAATCAATAAAAAAAGGTTATCTTCTCTACCGATTTGATCAAATTTTTTTCACTAATTTTCTATAAAAAGGTGATAAATGGGTTCCACAAGGATTACACCCACTGAAGGCAAGGAGACCGCAACAACATGTCCAAGCCCAAAGTGTATAACTAGGTACACCTACGAAATTCTAAGAGCATCTCCAACCATAGATATTATTTACTCTATATGAAATAATATATCAGATGTTCCTCTATAATAGTGGCATGCATTTAATTTACATGATGTTCCTCTAACTTTTTAGTTTAATATTTATAACCAATATATACTACTTTTTGAAAGAAATACACTTTTAGTGTGAATATAATTATAATTCTTATCTAAAAATATTTTGTAAGCTTTTATAAGGTTTTTTAGATTCCTATTCTCACTGGCAGGTCTAAAAAAAAAGAAGGAAACACTGGCAAGGCAATATTAAGCTCGCAAGGAAAGGGCAGGCTGTGGGCATGCCAATAAAGTGATTATTCTACTGCCAATTACAGGCTGTTGCGTTGCTCTGTATAACTAGGTAAACCTAAGAAATTCTAGGTAACTATCTGTAAGGCAATATTATGTTCGCAAGGTTATAGCAGGCCGACGGCAAGTGTATAGCAGCGCTTGGCTAAATTTGAGGTGATTGTTCCCCTGGCGATTACAGGCTGTTGCGTTGCTCCGTGTAACTACTTGGTACACCTAAGAAATTCTTAAGTAACTGGTCCTATTAAAATGCATATAAATTCTAACTTGTAATTTAAAATGTTTATGATTCAATCAATAAAAAAAAGTTATCTTCTCTACCGATTTGATGAAATTTTTTCACTCATTTTCTATAAAAAGGTGATAAATGGGTTTCTTAAGGATTACACCCACTGAAAGCAAGGGGACCGCAACCACAGGCCCAAGCCCAAGGTGTATAACTTGGTACACCTACGAAATTCTAAGAGCATCTCCAACCATAGTTATTTTTTACTCTATATGAAATAATATAACAGATGTTCGTTTATAATATAGGCATACATTTAATTTACATGATGTTCCTCTAACTTTTTTTTTTAATATTTATAACCAAAATATACTAGTTTTTGAAAGAAATACACTTTTCGTGTGAATATAATTATAATTTTTATCTAAAATATTTTGTAAGCTTTTAGAAGGTTCTTTAGATCCCTATTCTCACTGGCAGGTCTTAAAAAAAAAGGAAACACTGGCAAGGCAATATTTAGCTCGCAAAGAAAGGACCGGCTGTGGGCATGCAAATAAGGTGATTATTCCCCTGCTAATTACAGGATGTTGCGTTGCTCTGTATAACTAGGTACACCTAAGAAATTCTAGGTAACTATTTCCAAGGCAATATTATGTTCGCAAGGTTATAGCAGGCCGACGGCAAGGGTATAGCAACGCTTGGCCAAGTTTAAGGTGATTGTTCCCCTGCCGATTACAGGCTGTTGCATTGCTCTGTGTAACTACTTGGTACACCTAAGAAATTCTTAAGTAACTGGTCCTATTAAAATGCATATAAATTCTAACTTGTAATTTAAAAATGTTTATGATTCAATCAATAAAAAAAGGTTATCTTCTCTACCGATTTGATGAAATTTTTTCACTAATTTTCTACAAAAAGGTGATAAATGGGTTCCACAAAGATTACACCCACTGAAAGCAAGGGGACCGAAACCACAGGCCCAAGCCCAAGGTGTATAACTAGGTACACCTACGAAATTCTAAGAGCATCTCCAACCATAGCTATTTTTTACTCTATATGAAATAATATACCAGATGTTCCTCTATAATAGAGGCATACATTTAATTTACATGATGTTCCTGTAACTTTTTATTTTAATATTTATAACCAAAATATACTAGTTTTTGAAAGAAATACACTTTTAGTGTAAATATAATTATAATTTTTATCTAAAATATTTGGTAAGATTTTAGAAAGTTCTTTAGATCTCTATTCTCACTGGTAGGTCTAAAAAAAAAAAGAAACACTGGAAAGGCAATATTAAGTTCGCAAGGAAAGGGCAGGCTGTGGGCATGCCAATAAGGTGATTATTCCCCTGCCAATTACAGGCTGTTGCGTTGCTCTGTATAACTAGGTACACCTAAGAAATTCTAGGTAACTATCTGCAAGGCAATATTATGTTCGCAAGGTTATAGCAGGCCGACGGCAAGTGTATAGCAGCGCTTGGCCAAATTTAAGGTTATTGTTCCCCTGCCGATTACAGGCTGCTGCGTTGCTCTGTGTAACTACTTGGTACACCTAAGAAATTCTTAAGTAACTGGTCCTATTAAAATGCATATAAATTCTAACTTGTAATTTAAAATGTTTATGATTCAATCAATAAAAAAAGTTTATCTTCTTTACCGATTTGATGAAATTATTTTCACTAATTTTCTATAAAAAGTTGATAAATGGGTTCCACAAGGATTACACCCACTGAAAGCAAGGGGACCGCAACCACAGGCCCAAGCCCAAGGTGTATAACTAGGTACACCTACGAAATTCTAAGAGCATCTCCAACCATAGCTATTTTTTACTCTATATGAAATAATATACCAGATGTTCCTCTATAATAGTGGCATACATTTAATTTACAAGAGGTTCCTTTAACTTTTTATTTTAATATTTATAACCAAAATATACTTGTTTTTGAAAGAAATACACTATTAGTGTGAATATAATTATAAATTTTATCTAAAATATTTTGTAAGCTTTTAGAAGGTTCTTTAGATCCCTATTCTCACTGGCAGGTCTAAAAAAAAGGAAACACTGGCAAGGCAATATTAAGCTCGCAAGGAAATGGCAGGCTGTGGGCATGTCAGTAAGGTGATTATTCTCCTGCCAATTACAGGCTGTTGCGTTGCTCTGTATAACTAGGTACACCTAAGAAATTCTAGGTAACTATCTGCAAGGCAATATTATGTTCACAAGGTTATAGCAGGCCGACGGCAAGTGTATGGCAGCGCTTGGCCAAGTTTAAGGTGATTGTTCTCCTGCCGATTACAGGCTGTTGCGTTGCTCTGTATAACTACTTGGTACACCTAAGAAATTCTTAAGTAACTGGTCCTATTAAAATGCATATAAATTCTAACTTGTAATTTAAAATGTTTATGATTCAATCAATAAAAAAGGTTATCTTCTCTACCGATTTGATGAAATTTTTTTATCACTAATTTTCTTATGGGCATGCCAATAAGGTGATTATTCCCTTGCCAATTACAGGCTGTTGCGTTGCTCTGTATAACTAGGTACACCTAAGAAATTCTAGGTAACTATCTGCAAGGCAATATTATGTTCGCAAGGTTATAGGAGGCCGAAGGTAAGTGTATAGCAGCGCTTGGCCAAGTTTAAGGTGATTGTTCCCCTGCCGATTACAGGCTGTTGCGTTGCTCTGTGTAACTACTTGGTACACCTAAGAAATTCTAGATAACTATCTGCCACCCATTGAAAGCAAGGGGACCGTAATCACAGGCCCAATCCCAAGATGTAAACTGGCAACGTAATACTAAAGAAGGTTCTTTAGACCCAAAAACAGCAAAAAAGAACTGATAAACATGTGTTTCCTTGTCAGTTTACCTTCACAAAATAAGTTGCACGGATTGTCTAGTTAAGATGACCATCAATGACATCTGTTAGAAATGAGGTATCCCACAGATTGTAGCCTGCTTTTGTTGTTGCTAAATACATCTCCACAGCGAGTTTCATCCTCACTACGGCCATATTGTCATCCGTATTGATCCGCATCTAAATCAACACCCAGCATTAGACACTCAAGGTATTTTAGAGCATAAACTCCACAGTCCCCATATGGTCTTCTTGCTCGTGGAACCCCATTCCGTACAAATTCGATTTTAAATTTAGTACGATCCATTGATTGCTTGTTTTCTTCTTTTGCGTAAAACCATAACGCATAGGGAATCATGTAGGCAAACGGCTCCGCCTCTTTCTTTATCGCAGCATCTCCTTTCGTACACTTCCCACTATCATAGAGTTTGATAGTTCGATTTGGAATGGAAATTACCATGGCTACCCAATGAGTGTTATCAAACACATTAAGACAGGAGAAGAGCGTATCCACATCTTCCCCCCACCACATGTTTGTTTGACAATATTCTGGAGCAAGTCCGTAGTAGTAGTGAAAGCTCCCACCAGGGAGAAATTCATTTGCTTTCCAGATATCGTACTTATGTACCCACACCATCTGGAACGCTACGTCCAAAATAGCAATCCTTTGAGATGGGAACATACTTGGCTGTTGATGAAATATTAATGCGTCCATGTGCTACAAAAGGAATGAAAATATATGAGTACCAAAAAAAAGACTTAGGTATGTGTCAAATGTAAGATCTCTTACATCGTCTTTCAACCACTTCCTTGGCTGCAGGAATACCTCGAAGAACTTACTGGCACTTATTTCCGAGCCAATTGGATAAATGGAATCACTGCAGGTGAAAATGAGAATTAAAGTTCACGTGCTATATGAACATCTGAAATAAAGGCTTCATACTTACCTCTTACACATAAAATTGACTAGCTTTGTACGATCTGAATCTGCAGGTGGACCATATACTACGTCCTCCCGTTCCGTTAACGTGTAACTCTTCTTCGTATATCTGTTTAATACCCCCCTTAACTTGGGTATCATGTAAAAATGCGCTTCTGAGGTTCTGCGACAAGACATGGATCCTATTATTTTGAAACCTAGGAGGGGGAGTTTTTGCCTGATACTGCAAACTTTGCTTTTTTCTCTCATTCACTTGACGCGCCAAGACTTCATAAGGCGAGATAATGGTGACCGAGGCAGATGAAGTGGTTTCAAATTTGTCTGTTTTCTCAATTCCCGTCCAAGGATGTTTGAATGACTCTGACGATACTGAAATAGGCCTTTCATAATCTGGTTCCTTTTTGGACTCTGAAGTCGCTTAAACCTTTGGAGTTAACAAGCGTTGATCTTGTTTCTTTGAAGGCTCAGCTTCCTCCAGGGAGTAAGATAATCCTTGATGTATATCCTGCAAGAGTCTATCTAACATGTCTTCTCCTGCATTATCTATTCCTTCGGCCTCAAATGCCAGTTCTTCGTCTATGCAAGTTCCTGCATTATCGTCTGTGAGAACTTCCTTTACTGTTTGTGGGTAAGTTAATAATTTGAGTGACTCTGACGATACTGAAATAGGCCTTTCATAATCTGGTTCCTTTTTGGACTCTGAAGTCGCTTCAACCTTTGGAGTTAACAAGCGTTGATCCTGTTTCTTTGAAGGCTCAGCTTCCTCCGGGGAGTAAGATTGATTTATATTCTGGAAGATTCCATCTGTTATGTCTTCTCCTGCATTCTCTATTCCTTTGCCCTCAAATGCCAGTTCCTCGTCTATGTCTGCTCCTGGCTTCTCGTCTGGGTGAACTTCCTCGACTGGTTTGTTTTCTTGTTTCTCTTCTTCTTTACCCGGGTCCTGGGGTCCACCAATTCCTTGTACTGAAGGCTCTCCTATGCTGTCTTCTAATATCTATGACAGAAAACAACAATAATCAAAAGCAAACTCCAAACATCACATATTGTTGCTTTGCCACTGATTACTAGAATGAATGACATACTGCTGGTTTTGCTGGCAGCTTTGTGTTAGAAAACCGATCGTGTGCGAGTGTTTTGACTTGATGAAATTCTTCCAGCTGAGCGATTCGAGATTCTAGATTATCTAAGGTAAAACCACCCACAGATTGAAGCATTGCAAAGAGCGGTCCATAGCAACTTTCGATTGCCCCTACTCTTCTAGACAACTGCTGAATACTGTAATTCGTGGGCGACTTTTGAAAGTCATGTCTTGGGGTCTGCCTCCGTTGTATAATGTATTCTCGTCCTTCATCATCGCTTTCTACTTGGTCTTTTTTTCCTGCAATATCAGAGGATATTTCACCTCCATCTGCTGTGTTCTCTTGCTCGCTGCTTGCCACCTTCTTTGATTTTTTCGATTTTATTTGGCTTGCAACACGCTTGTTACATTTAACCGGTGTGAATGGGTAAACCGGCAAGGCTTGCCAAGTAATGGTACTCAAGGATTTGTGTTGGCGAAGGAACTCCAAAAGATTGTCAATCTCAGGATCCTCATCTTGTTGTTCCCAAACCGGATGAACTTCATTCAAGCTTCACGTGTACATACAAGTTACCTATACAACAAATTACACAATGTGGTTGTCAAGAGAAACTAAAATACAAAGTTTTGATAAATCCATACGATGTTAACATACCTTCGCTTTATTAAATGTATCATTCAAGGAGAGCTTTCCACCCTTGCCTTTGAACCTCAGTAACAATATACCATGTGAACTGATAGGACGACCAATTGCTTCTCCAACACAGGGTATATAAGCGTACGCCCAGACCTGAATTACTTGCACGAACCCCTTGCAGACATAACTGGAATTCTTAATCTTACCACTTTCTGTTGCGGTCTTAATCTGATGGACAAGTTCAACAAAAGCCACTCTTCCCCAGGGATACTGCTCGAAAGTCTCCAAATCCATAAGCAGCTTCGCTTTAGCAGGAGGGATAGCTTCTCTTCGATCAAGGGCAAGTAAACCGCCTGTCAAGATGGCCAAATAACACAGCCTAATCTGGTCTTCCCTGGACCAGGATCTGCAAACATCAGGAGATCGACAAAGTTCAAGTATGTCCTCAGCGCTTGGGGTTGAACGGGGGCGTCTCAGTTTAAACAGCGCCCAAAAAAGATTACTTTCCTCAACATCTTCCACTACCATTGCATCAGGTATTGGATCACAGTTTAAACCTGTGATATCTTCAAACTCAAATAGCAAGAAAAGGGCAGGTTGTTCTTCTATCAAAAACCAAAGCTCATGTCGTATTTTGCAATAGAGTTGTCTAGACAGAATGTAATGAACCAATATTGTGGTCCATGCGAACTTCAGATTCACGTACTTGATAATTACCCCTAGTGGATAGTTCTCAACATACTCCCACACGTCAGCATTAACTACATCTTTTACTGCTTTCACGGTCTTGAAAGTAGAGCTGTAATTTATAGAATTTGAAGGATCTGGCCTCGTTTCGTCAGAAAACAAACTTCGAGGGAACTCCATAGTATTCACCTGTTGGGAATATCAGACGAGGGAGAAGTACCTGTTGAAAGAAAAACAGGTAAGCAATTTCGGAAAATTGGTAATCCAAAAAATTAGGAAAAAGACGAAGCTTTTATATCACACATCGGAAACCTATTTCGGAAAATTTGACAACCCATCATTCAAAAAAAAATTTTGACAACCTTAAGTTTTTGGAATCCTTCACCTTATCCCAAAACAAGCTAACAGCTCATAAACTTCGCTGAGATCGCCCGATGGGTACTGATGAATACAAGATCTGGAACGGGAGAAGAAGAACAGAAGATGAATTGACGACGAAAAATAGAACTTAAATGTGAGGCACGTGACCCCTCCACCGTTCTATTAAAAAGCTCACAATTACCTTTTCACCCTTACTGAATTCAAGCGAAACAGAGGAGAGTTTTGGCAAGCGATCAGCTGAGTATTGGCAAGCCATTAGCTGATTATTGGCAAGCGATCAGCTGAGTATCTAATCTTTGCCAACGGACTACAAAAGAACAAATAATATAACCGGGCAGGAATAGTAGTTAAATCTTCTTGTACGTCAAATTAGTTCTATATCTGCTAATTTCTTTTGTTTGTCAATGTCATGAGTAAGCACAAAAAACGTATAATAATAAGAGGTGTATAGCTAGGTACACCTAAGAAATTCTAAGAGCATCTGCAACCATAGCTATTTGTTGGGGTCAAAATCGGTCAAGACGAAATCGATGTCCGAAAGTCTCGGAAGAACATGAAAGATGTTAGAGCAACCTCGAGAGACTAATTGGTAATCGAGAAACCTTGGAAAAATATTAAGTTCGAGATTAATCATCTCGAAATCAACGGCTAGAAACGTTTTCTACACGAGGAAAAACCTACGGAAAACTAAAAAGAACGCAAAAACACGCACAAGCCGAAGGAACCGAGCAGCCGACTCCGGTCGCGGCGGTAGCCGCCGGCGGCTAGCGCCCGTGCTGGTCGTGGCCGCCGGGCGGCTAGCGCCCGTGCTGGCCGTGGCCGCCGGGCTGCTAGCCCCCATGCTGGCCGTGGCCGCCGGACGGCTAGCGCCCGTGCTGGCCGTGGCCGCCGGGCTGCTAGCCCCCGTGCTGTCCGTGGCGGCGGCGGCTAGCACCCGTGCTGGCCGTGGCCGCCGGGCGACTAGCCCCGTGCTGGCCGTGGCCGCCGGCGGCTAGCGCCCGTGCTGGCCGTGGTCGCCGGGCGGCTAGCCCCGTGCTGGCTCGGGTCGTCGGGCGGCTAGTCTTCGTGCGTAAGTTCTAGGCCCCGGGTCGCCAGAAATCCGTGTTTTGCGACTTTCCGAGATCCCGCAAACAAAACTCCTTTCCTGCTCCAAGATTTCAGAGAACCCGTAAGACGTCAACGGACAGAAAGACTTCGTATAAAATGGTGATGGTTATCTTAAAACACCATTCGCCCCAGCAATGGATCGAAGATCTTCCGAAAGACTCGGCATCCAAGTAGGAGCATTCTTTCAAAGAAATCGTAGAAAACAACGGAAGTTCGGAAGACGGCCCGAAAGGGACCAAACCCGATCGGACGGCCCATTTACGATTTTCTAAAAGATAGATACGACGGTTTACAATTATCTTCACATAACAAGATAAATGTTAAACTTCCGAAAGGATAAATGTCAAATTTCCGAAAGGATAAATGTCAACTTTCCCGATAAACACGAAGGCCGACGAAAATGGAAAAAGCCCAGCTCGCTGCAGACTCAGCCCATCAAGAATAGACCGTCATATGGGAGTATATAAGCAAGGCTGGGAGCAGAGGAAGGGGGATCCGAAATCAGAAGAAAGAAACCACTCTAGAGCAATTTAGAACTTAGGCTTTTATTTCCTTTTTAGCGAGCTGCGACTCAACTAGGTTAGATCTAGGTTTTGAGACTAGCGACGATCGACAGCTCTTGCGGCCGAGATCTCGACCTGTTGTTCAAACGCTCTCCGCAAATTCGGAAATAAGATTCTTTCTTTTGCTCTCTTTATTTTAAGCATTTATTCCCAAATTATACTCGTGTTAACTTTGTCGTGCGTGGCCCAGCAGATAGCCGGAATCCTCGGGGAAAACTAGGTCAACTTAGTTTTCCTACATTTAAACTTAACTAAAATCGACAGTGCGAATTTTGGTTCCCACAGTTTGGCGCTAGAAGGAGGGGATACACGGACTTATCTTTCTCGCAACTATGCACGCCCAGTTAAGCATGACTGCTAACGCGGAAAAAGACAAGCAAACGCACGACGGACCAGCCGCCGATGCCAACGCTGAGAAGACTCCTGCCGGAAACGTATCGACGATCACTGCCGAGGCAAACACCGCGATGCTGGACCGGGTGAAGGAACTGTTCGCCACCGCCCAGAAACGGTCGGAAGAACAAGAGAAACTAATGGCTACACTCGCTAAACAGGTCAATACCTTAACAGCGAAAAGCAAACTCCCGCGCGGATCCACCAAGGTGAGGCGTGTCACGAGGCTCGACTTCGGAACTGCCGGAGACCAAGAAAAATATGCCCCGAGAAAATCCCCAGAACTCATCCCTGGCGATACCACTCCGGCGGGGCAGAAGAAAACGACGGATAACCTCCCATCTCCCCAAGGGAAAACGAAGGAGACGACGTCGAAAGAATCAATCTGGATATCAGCGATCAATCGGATCCGTCTGACGAAGATGCCGACATCCACCACAGAAGGACCCGAAGTCAGTCAGCTCGACTGGCGGCAGCCTTCGAAAAACCCATGACAGAAGAGGAAGAAGACCTCTACTGGTCAGAGCAAGAGAGGTTGGCTGAAGACCAGACTCGGGCCTATCGCAGCCAACGTAGACAAAGGAGCGCGAACGGCGCCAACGAGATCCATGATTTGCGCGAGTACATCGCAAAAACTGCAGCCGAGGTGAAAGCGGTAAAATCGCAGATTCACCACGCAACCAGCACTGCCCCCGAGATCGACCTGCTCCTCGAGGAATCGAGAAAAACTCCGTTCACCTCTCGAATCACGGACGCACGAGTCTCAGATCCCGGGAAAATAAAGCTTCCCACCTACGACGGAACCACAGATCCGAAGGCACATCTGCAGTCCTTCCAGATTGCGATGGCGAGTTCTAAACTTCCGGAGCGGGAAAAGGACGTCGGCTGCTGTCTCCTATTCGTCGAGAACCTCAGAGGTGCTGCGCTCGAGTGGTTCTCACACTTGAAAAGAAACTCCATCGGAAGTTTCCGCCAGCTTGCTTCAGCTTTTCTGAAGCAATTCTCCATGTTCATGGACAGGAAAACTTCTGACGTAGACCTTTGGAGTCTAATTCAAAAGGAAGATGAACCGCTCCGCGACTACATAAGGAGGTTCAAACTCGTGATGTCTAGAGTAACAGGCCTCAGCGACAGAGTCGCCATCGACGCCCTGAGAAAAAACCTCTGGTACAAATCGAAATTCCGAAAGTGGATTTCTTTGGAAAGGCCACGCACCATCCAGGACACTCTCCACAAGGCGACGGATTTATCATCATGGAAGAAGAGATGAAAGTCCTAGCGCAAAAGCATGGACCGCAGAAAGCGTCCGGCAAGAAGAAATCCTCTCGTAACGACAAGTACGTCCATCACGAAGGGGAAGACGTCCAGGGCGAACATAACTACGCCGTCAATTCCGAACAAGGAAGGACCGCCGGAAACACTTGGACGCGGAACTCGTACAAGGACAATTCCAGCTGCGAGTTCCATCAGACGAGAGGTCACTCCACCGCCAACTGCAAAGTCCTCGGCGCTAGACTCATTACGAAGCTGCTTGCCGGCGAACTAGCAACGGTCAGGAGCGTGAAAGACCTGCTCCTAGATTCTGACCGTCCGCCGAAGACCGACGGAGCCAATCCCGAGAATAACGCTCATGGAACTCAATCGGGTGAAAAACCCGGACGGAGACAAGACGGCGAAGGAAACAACAACAACCGCCAAAGGATCAACATGATCATCGGAGGATCGCATTTTTACCAGGACTTTGTTTCGTCGATCAAAGCTTACGGACGGAGGGCCGAAACAAGCCCCGGATGGTGTCCAGAGGACGACGTTCCCAATCACACAATCGTCTTCGAGGAACAGGATACAGCCGGACTCGATAAACCCCACTACGATCCTCTGGTCATCGACTTGGTGATTCAGGATCTTGAAGTCGGCCGCATCCTCATCGACACAGGAGCACGGTCAACATCATGTTCCGCAACACTCTGCAGAGGATGAACATACCCCTCGGAGAAGTCATCCCAGAACCAAGACCGTTGACTGGATTCTCGGGCGTCACGTCCATGACCCTCGGAAAAATCAGGCTCCCGGTCATGGCTAAGGAAGTCACAAAGATCGTCGAATTCGCGGTAGTGGATAACCCGGCTATCTATAACGCCATAATGGGAACTCCTTGGATAAACGCCATGAAGGCAGTCCCGTCCACTTACCATCTCAGCGTCAAGTTTCCAACACTAACTGGAACAGCGGTAATCTGGGGAAGCCAAAAACAGTCGCGACTCTGCTTCCTGGCCGAACATAAATTGTGCAGCAATCGGAACCCCCCAGTAGCTAACCCGAAGCGAACTAAGAAGCATCTGAGTATCTCCGAGAACTCAGCAAAGAACAGCTCGGATTTGTCCGAACAGGCCACAACTCAGGATAGCGGGAAAATCCTCGAGTCCATCGCCGAAAGAAAGGATAACCTAACTCCCAACGCGACCACCGACTTAGCTGAAACAGTCAAGGCGCCGGAAATCGTGGAGTAATAGCAAACCGCGATAGAAACAGAATTACGAGATGGCTTGATCCTCGCAAGAGGTACGTAGGCAGCTCGTCGCAACCCGACGAGTTCAGCTATCCCCCTCACCAAAAAGGGGGGGGGAAGATGGGGACAAACATCATTGTACTCCCGCAAAAATACTTTTCACATTATAAAATCTTTAATTCAAATGCTTACTCAACGCATAAACATTACGGAAAACGAAAATCATATCTTAGAGGAACGCGAGACGTCGTTAGTTCCCGCAAAGTCTTGATTCTCCATTCTCCTCCAAACAGTCCATCCGCGACTCTAAAAAACTCTATCAAACAGTCTGTCCGCGACTCTAAAATTCATTTCCGTCGATTGGCCCCGACGGAAAAACATAGAAACGTTTCACTCAATCAAATTCGTAGTCTGGCTTCTAATGAAGTCCTCTTGCATCCGACAAGGATACCATAGCGCGCTATACAAAAAATCCAAATTTTGGTTAGCTCTTCGTAAAGGAAGTAGCTCGACTCGTATCCAAACGAATCATATAAGCCGATAAGCACTTCGCAGATTCTAAAACGGTACGAGTCAGGTCGAAATCGCAAACAGGCAAAACGAAAGCCGATTTGTCATCGCACAGCTTTAGTCCGAAAGTAGACCTAGGTCTTGCCCTAAACCTGGCCTTGCTGGTATCTAAGACATCTCATAGGCATAAGTATCCAGAATACGAGATTCCAAAATTTGCCTCTTATCGCTTATAAACCTAACGTTCGCTACAAAGTAACCTACGGATCAAGCGACAAAAAGAAGAGATTGTATACGAAGTGACTACACGTATTCAAACCCTCTACACTTGACGAAAGTATAAATCAAAACGCAGAATTCATAAAAGCATTTATAGCAGGGATTCAAAAGCCACCAACGGCCAATCCCGATAAACACAAAGTCATGCGACCTCCTAAGGGTCGCAACACATACATACAAACAGCCACACTTGGCCTATCACAAATTATAATTGAATGCATAACAATCGGTTAGAGATATTCCAAACGAGGAGTCGGGCTGGTCGACCTCTTCACCCCCGTCGCCAGCATTCAAACCCGCGCCTACATCCGCCGTATCTTCCGAGACTTGGATAGGATTCCACAACTCTCGAATTCTCCCTTCGATCGGAGGAACAAAGGATTCGGCGTTAGCGCATATTCTCATCGAGCCATTCATCGCGGCAAGTTCGCCGGAAAGAGAGAAACCCTCACGCTGCATCTTGTGTAGAGTACCGACCGAACCACGACACTCACGAAAATCGCCTACAAAGTCCTGAGCCTCTTTGTACGCTTCAATTGGGTAGAGAAAATTTTGGCCCTTCGGTTAAGCTCGGCGGCAGCTCTTCTCCGCCCGCTCCTTTCCGCACGAACGAGGGCTCGAGCCTGGACCTCGGCTTGCCGGCGTTTTTGCTCCTCCACCTCCAACCGATACTTGGCGATTCCCTTTCCAATTCCTCCGCTTTGAAACAGGCCAGCCGGGCAGTACGGAAACTTCCATCAATCGATGCGTTCCACACTCTCACGGCCTGCAAAGAAGTCGAGGTCAAATAAAAAGAAAAGGGGATTTACTCAAGTTTCGAAAACAAACCTCGTTGACCAAGCGAGCACCCTCCCCAGTCACCTTGTCCATCTCCTCATTGTCCAAAGACTCGTCACGGGAAAACGCCGGAGGGAGTTCATCAAAGAAGTCACCCGGGGAAGGAACACCCTGATCCTCTGTACTGAAGTCAGGATCGTATCTCGGCAGCTCACCGTTTCCCGACGAGGTCTCGAAAGCAATCCCTTTATCCTTCCGAGATCTCCGCCTCCGCCTTGAAGGGGGCAAAAACGTAGGATCCGTCATTGACACAAGGCCGCGTACCGCCTCGCGATCGGTGAAGCGCGACCGCCCTCGAATCCGGTCAAGAGTAAAGGAGTTCCAGGAACAAGGCATTGTCCTAAAAATGTCCCTCTTGGTCGAAAGATCGGAAGGAACATGCGCGAGACACCTGTTCTCTGAACAAAAAAAAAAAAAAAACACACACGCGTTCAGTACTCGCTTTTCGGATTCTAAGAAAGGGGATGCGACAATCTTACCTCTTTGGTACAACCAGTCCGTCGGGAATAGGTGGAGAAAGCCTTCCTCGACAGACTCTCCATCTATCCTCACGAAAAAGAAACGGTCAACGTAATCCTTGGCGTGCGAGGTGACTCCATGGATTACCGAAAAATTGGTCCTCGCCTTCATGGAGTATACTCCATTGATGCTCGTCGTCTTGGAGTTCCACAACCCTTCGAAGTCAGCAGGGCTAAGGTCCATTCCTAACTTGTAACTCAAAATCACAACGCCAAGCCAGCTTTCCAAAGCCGGCACGTTCAGCTGGCTGATTACGATTCCGAAACGGTCGAGAGCCTGAACAATGACCCCAGGGATTGGGAACCACAGTCGGCATTGCGTCAAGAACGCCTCGTAGCAAGTAAAGTAACCCTTCGGAGGATGCTCCGAACTCTCATTCCCACGAGGAATGCGAAACATGACTCCCTTCGGAACCTCATAAAACTCTCGAAGAGTTCCGAGATATTCAAGGGATACTTCGCTCGGCGAGTCAATTTCCTTACGCACCCTCAGAGGTCGCCGGGGAATCGGGATCACGGGAAGGGGAGCGTCAGAACCGAAGACGGCGTCGCAATACGCGCTCCTGTCAATTTCTGGAACCTCGGGTTTCGGAACTTCCTCCTCGGCATGGAAACTATCCGAAGACGAGTGAGACTGCCTCCTCGAGGATTTTGATCTTGAAGTCCTTCTTTTCTTAAAGGTAGAGAGAGAATTTGCACAAGAGAGATTAACTTAAGATTCTTGGGTGAAATAAGAATGGTAAATAATTCACAAGTCTTTATAGGCAAGGATTTGACTATTCACCCCGACCTTCGACACGATTTCGTCTCCATACTTTCCTCACGAACCATACCGCAAGCTAGGACCTACAAACCCTACGGCTCCTAGCTAGCTGGGGGCTATATGTTGGGGTCAAAATCGGTCAAGACGAAATCGATGTCCGAAAGTCTCGGAAGAACATGAAAGATGTTAGAGCAACCTCGAGAGACTAATTGGTAATCGAGAAACCTTGGAAAAATATTAAGTTCGAGATTAATCATCTCGAAATCAACGGCTAGAAACGTTTTCTACACGAGGAAAAACCTACGGAAAACCAAAAAGAACGCAAAAACACGCACAAGCCGAAGGAACCGAGCAGCCGACTCCGGTCGCGGCTGTGGCCGCCGGGCAGCTAGCCCCAGTGCTGGCCGTAGCCGCCGCCGGCTAGCGCCCGTGCTGGCCGTGGCCGCCGGGCGGCTAGCCCCCGTGCTGGCCGTGGCCGCCGGCGGCTAACGCCCGTGCTGGCCGTGGCCGCCGGGCGACTAGCCCCCGTGCTGGCCGTGGCCGCCGGCGGCTAGCGCCCGTGCTGGCCGTGGTCGTCGGGCGGCTAGCCCCGTGCTGGCTCGGGTCGTCGGGCGGCTAGTCTTCGTGCGTAAGTTCTAGGCCCCAGGGTCGCCAGAAATCCGTGTTTTGCGACTTTCCGAGATCCCGCAAACAAAACTCCTTTTCCTGCTCCAAGATTTCAGAGAACCCGTAAGACGTCAACGGACAGAAAGACTTCGTATAAAATGGTGATGGTTATCTTAAAACACCATTCGCCCCAGCAATGGATCGAAGATCTTCCGAAAGACTCGACATCCAAGTAGGAGCATTCTTTCAAAGAAATCGTAGAAAACAACGGAAGTTCGGAAGACGGCCCAAAAGGGACCAAAACCGATCGGACGGCCCATTTATGATTTTCTAAAAGATAGATACGACGGTTTACAATTATCTTCACATAACAAGATAAATGTTAAATTTCCGAAAGGATAAATGTCAACTTTCCCGATAAACACGAAGGCCGACGAAAATGGAAAAACCCCAGCTCGCGGCAGACTCAGCCCATCAAGAATATACCGTCATATGGGAGTATATAAGCAAGGCTGGGAGCAGAGGAAGGGGGATCCGAAATCAGAAGAAAGAAACCACTCTAGAGCAATTTAGAACTTAGGCTTTTATTTCCTTTTTAGCGAGCTGCGACTCAACTAGGTTAGATCTAGGTTTTGAGACTAGCGACGATCGACAGCTCTTGCGGCCGAGATCTCGACATGTTGTTCAAACGCTCTCCGCAAATTCGGAAATAAGATTCTTTCTTTTGCTCTCTTTATTTTACGCATTTATTCCCAAATTATACTCGCGTTAACTTTGTCGTGCGTGGCCCAGCAGATAGCCGGGATCCTCGGGGAAAACTAGGTCAACTTAGTTTTCCTACGTTTAAACTTAACTAAAATCGACAGTGCGAATTTCGGTTCCCACACTATTTTTAACTCTATATGAAATAATATAACATATGTTCCTCTATAATAGAGGCATACTTTTAATTTACCTGATGTTCCTTTAACTTTTTATTTTAATAATTATAACCAAAATATAATAGTTTTTGAACGACATACACTTTTAATATGAATATAATAATAATTTTTATCTAAAATATTTTGTAAGCTTTTAGAAGGTCCTTTAGAACCCTAGTCTCACTGGCACGACCGCAAAAAAACAAAAAGAAACACTGGTAAGGCAATATTAGGTTCGCAAGTTAAAGGCAGGCTGTGGGCATGCTAATAAGGTGATATTCCCCTGCCGACAGGCTGTTGCCTTGCTCTGTATAACTAGGTACACCTTAGAAATTCTAGGTAACTATATGCCAACCACTGGAGCAAGGGGACCGTAACCACAGGCCCAAGCCCAAGATGTCATGAGTAAGCACAAAAAATGTATAATAATAAGATGTGTATAACTACGTACACCTACGAAATTCTAAGAGCATCTGCAACCATAGCTATTTTTAACTCTATATGAAATAATATACCAGATGTTCCTCTATAATAGAGGCATACTTTTAATTTACCTGATGTTCCTTTAACTTTTTATTTTAATAATTATAACCAAAATATAGTAGTTTTTGAACGAAATACACTTTTAATATGAATATAATTATATTTTTTATCTAAAATATTTTGAAGCTTTTAGAAGGTCCTTTAGATCCCTAGTCTCACTGGCAAGTCTGAAAAAAAAAAGAAACACTGGCAAAGTAATATTAAGTTCGCAAGGAAATGGCAGGCTGTGGGCATGCTAATAAGGTGATATTCCCCTGCCAATTACAGACTGTTGCGTTGCTCTGTATAACTAGGTACACCTAGAAAATTCTAGGTAACTATCTCGCAACCACTAGAAGCAAAGGGAACGTAACCACAGGCCCAAGCCCAAAATGTCATGAGTAAGCACAAAAAAGGTATAATAATAAGAGGTGTATAACTAGACACACCTACGAAATTCTAAGAGCATCTACAACCATAGCTATTTTTAACTCTATGAAATGGGTTCCCGAAGGATGACACCCACTGAAAGGCTGTCGCAAGGTAATAGCAGGCTGTCGCAAGGCAATACTATATTCGCAAGGTAATAGCAGGCCGACGGGAAGTTTATAGCAGAGCTTTGCAAAGTTTAAGGTGATAAATGGGTTCCCGAAGGATGACACCCACTGAAAGCAAGGGGCCGCAATTACCTTTTCACCCTTACTAAACGTGAGGCACGTGACCCCTCTACCGTTCTGTTAAAAAGCTCACAATTACCTTTTCACCCTTACTGAATTCAAGCGAAACATAGGAGTATTGGCAAGCTAGCAGCTGAGTATTGGCAAGCCATCAGCTGAGTATCTAATCTTTGCCAAAGGATTACAAAAACCGGGCAGGAATATGAGTTAAATCTTCTTGTACGTCAAATTAGTTCTATATCTGCTAATTTCTTTTGTTTGTCAATGTCATTAGTAAGCATAAGGTATAACAATAAGAGAAGTTGCAAACATGAAAAGGTTCGAAAAGTAAACTGCAAACATATGATCACCGACCTCCCTGAACAACACTCTCAACCCTATTGATTAATATGAGAAGCTCAGTGGCATTACCCATGAACGAATGAACAACAAAAGGCTCAGGAGGTAGTTGGCTGCTTGCACTATTAGCTCCTGGCGATTATCGATCGTTCAAATAACAATGTACTTCTTGAACATACCGTCAGCTTCCAGGAGAAGTTTCCCATTCCAGGAACGTTAGGCGAAATACATCTTACATTGAAATGTGCACCATGTGGCTGGATGAGACGATCCACAACAATAAGTTCTCCTCCTCCCCTACTTTGTTCCTTGAGAACTACCCTCTGATGATTAGCAAAGCTTATAGGCATTGTTTCTCCACATTCAATCATCTGCAACTCGTCAGAATGAGCACTGCTGGCGTGATCGTACAATTTACGGTATGTTCCAATGAAGTTGCAGCCGCTAAATGGGCAGACACAACGCCCTTCCAATGCACTGCTGTATTCGCACTGATGCAAATGGCTTTGCATTTTAAAACATGTCACATTTGTGGGGCAACCAAACTCTGCGTTTGCACATGGAACCTCAAGAATATGATCCTTATAACAATTAAAATAGTTGTGTCAGTAACTATTTATCTAAATTATAAGACATATAAGAAATCTATGTGTGAATATCACCAATACGTATATTAGAGTATATCTATCGACAATAACTATTTATCTAAAAGTAAGAAGAAGAAACAATTTTTTGGGTGGTTCCCTATAGTAAGAAGAAACAATCCATTAAATCGCATAACATATACAGGGTCCCATATATAGACAGATACCTCGAGGCGACATAAGCGAAGCCTCATGTTATCGAGGCAACTATCCAGAGATTGCTAGTTGTTGCGGGGTCCAACTCCGTCCATGTCGAGAAGTCTGAATCTGAGAGTGGGAAATGAAAAGGAATGAGCAAGTGTGCAGCCGTCTGCAGAGTGATGTAAGTACTCTTGAGACATAAAACCTAGTTTTGCTTATATACCACAGGGAAACTAATTACCCTTCTGGGCTGATTTAATAAGCCCATGAAGCTGCTGTTATTTTGGAGATTAAAATCTGCAGAGAAGTGGCAAAGCAACAGCAACTTGTAACACCCACTTTACAACACCCATTTTATTCCTTTTAACACTACACTTCATCTTCTCTCTCTTCCACATCTTTATTCAACAACTACATAACTTTTACCTTCTACAATAGTTTTGTTTAATAAAATTACAACACCTTACCCTACCATTTTTATTTCATATGTTTCATTTTATTTATGTTTATGTTTTTGTATGATTACATATTATTAATCACCGTTAATATCAAACTAAATTTAAATAAGTAAAATCAAATAATTTTATAAAAGAATGTTTTTTTTGTTTAAAGATGGTTTTTTTTCTGTGTCCAAATCAAACGAAAGTAGTCTCTATTTATAGAGAATGAAAAATTATAAATTTTGAGATAACTTTGATATATTTATTTATAAATATTATGAAATAATTGAAGTTATATAATTGAGATGAAAAGAAAAAACATGAAAATCAAAGCAATCAATAATAATGCACACGATGGTCCCACTTATCTTCTATTTTCTACTTTCATGGGTGTTGAAAGTTTTCAACACTAAATTTGCCACCTCACGCCACATCACATTCTTTTTTATTACAACAAACCATTGTAGTAGGATTAATTTTTTCAACTGTTGTAAAATGGTTTACAACAAACCATTGTAAGTCTAGTAACTAAAAGCATCACTTTCACCGCCAGCATGTCACTGTGTATTTTTTTAACGTTTAGTATAATGATATATCAAAACGAAATTAATTTCTGAAATGGGACCTTTACCAATCTGAAATTCAAATTTTTAAAAATTCGAGATTTAGGGCTTTGGGATCCATGGTCCGTAAAAAGACGAAGCCGATCTATTTTGCCGTCAACCAGCGGGATCCCATGGTCGTTCAAACGGTTAAACCCTTTGGTACGTTTGTTAAAGAAGTATTACAAATGTCGGGGAGGGAGCCGATGCAGCATGCTACTGTAGAAGCACAGAGCAGACGAAACGACAGTAATCCGGCGATAGCTCATAAGACGGTATGTAGCTGAGAGTATAAACTAACATATAATTTTGGAGAGTATTAGCCGGCTCTTTCCTTCCGGACGTAGAAGTAGAAAACACTACAGAGTTCGCTATTGAACGATTGTATTACAGGTGGCTTCACTACCTTTAATAATTGTATTTCAGGTGGATGGAAAGGAACCAGTGCAACCAAGGCGGATGTTCTTCAATCCGACAGAGTATACGAAGCAAATCAAGCTCTCTACAAGGTGTTACATCGAAAAGGCAGTGAAGACACTGAATGCTTTAAAAGTCCCGCTTACAGCAGACGAGAGGAGATGGTTTGAGACGCACGATCAGTTCAAACACTTCTTCCACATGCCCTTAGAGAAACACCACAAGGTTATGGGAATGTGGATATTCTTACTTCAAACTGTATGTACAGAGAAGAAAAAGGAAGTTTGGTTCTTAGTCAATGGGACCCCTATCTGATATTCACTCAGAGAACACGGGCTGATATCTGGTTTAAACTGTCAGGTTATCCGCATAACTATGAACAGTTGGGCGGCTTAGATTTTGCGAGAAGACAGTTTCCCCAAGGAAGTAGAATGGCATACGAAGATGTGGAAGAGAAGCTGCGGCAAATTGAAGCATGTCCAGATAGGTTGAAGATGTGTGTACTCAACTTCTTATCTAGCATTCTTATAGGAAAGAGCAGGAACGGAGAGAAAGCACCCTCCGTGGAGCCCTTTTTTGTAAGAGCTGTGAATGATCTTGAGATGTGTAAGACGTTTCCCTGGGGAAGATTATCATTTGATCAAAATATGAGGGATATCGTGCGTGCAATGGATCACTTTGGTGGAGTTGTCAGCAAAGGTGGGTTCACGTTTCCAAGTTTATGTACTTCTTTGGAGCTTCTACCGTTTGAGGCAATTCCACAGTTGAAGAAGAAATTTCGTGAACTTCATAGAGGACAACGCACAGAGAGCAGTTGTCCTCGGATGTGCAAGTCTCAGTACATACCAAGTGCCATAACAGGATTTCCACTTTCGGACATAAATAAAGCACTTGGCAAATAAAAGGTTATCATTAAAATATAAAAGCAAGCTTTTAGGTTGCATAATTGGTTGTGTTATTGAATTGTTTGAAATGGTATTTTAAAATGGCAGGTAATTGAAAGTATCTTGCTCCCGTCAGTTGACGAGGAATCTATGCTTGAGCGAATCTTTGAAGAAGAAGAAGACCATGATGTCGGTGATGTTATTGTTGACGGTTGGACACAGCGTCTTGTCACTGGTCATAAGTCAATATGGTTTGAAGATGTGGCTGCTAGGAGAGCAGGGGTTAAACGTTGATTTTCTAGAAGAGCCAGGCCGAGACGGGGTGATGAATGAAGACGAGGAGGAAGATTATATACCGCTTCGAACTTTGATTGAAGAAGGGTTGAAGAATTCCGTCGACAAAGGGATTAAGGTTGTAATTGACAAGATTGATGAGGTGGATAAAAGACTTAGAAAGGTGGAAGCTTTTGTGAAGGAAGCGAAAGGAAAGAATGCATCAACAAGGGATGTCAAACCATCGTTGGTTGAGCAGGTAACACTTTGTAATACTAGAGTGTCTCCAAATATTTACCATATCAAGTTGCCCTAGGTAATACTAAGCGTAAATACAGGAATCAGAAGAGGTGGCTTTGGCATCCACTGCGAATGATGAAGCTACTCGGAAGAGAAAAGCGTCGGATGATGTGATCCAAAACATGCGTGGTTAAAAGGCCTTTCATATATGTTATGAAACGATCTAGTATTTATGTTATGTTATCTGGTAGCAGTACTAAGAAAACAATAATCTAAAAGAGACCTTTGTTAATTCGGATGTTGTTATGAGTTTTCCTTCTAGTTTTCATACATGATTTTCTGCAGTGGTTCAACCAGCTATAGTTGCTTTTCCATTGCCATTAACCAACTGTTCCCTTGATATGAATTATAGTTGTTTTTCCCTTGCCATTAACAGACTGTTCACTTGCTAACAATCTTTAAAAGTTTAATGATTATACTACAGGAAATGTGGGTATTAATAGCGTCGTAGTATAGCGTTTTTTACAGCTCTGCTATTGTATACCAACACTGGCATTTATAATAGCGTTTATTAAACTGAAACGCTATGTTTGTAATCGCGGGAAAAGAAAAGAATTTGACCGCGTAAATTAACAAAGTGAAGCCGCCTTACCATTGCAGATCCAAAGATATTAGCTATCGTAAATGTAAAAATATATTATTTTAAAGAAAAAAAAAATAAGTAAACAAATACGTCTCGATTCCTTAAACTCTAGATCATTCTTCACTCTCTTCACTTTCTCACTGTTTCTAAGAAACTCCCGAGTGTTCTCTCGAATCGAAGATTCAGCAGGTATGTTTCTCAGAAACTCTCGAGTGTTATATCTCATCGATTGATATTGTTTCTTCATGTGATTTTGGGATTCGATTTTGGCAAAACGAGTCGATTTTGAGATTTGATTTTGATTTGGACATGTGAAAGTTTGTGATTTTCGGTTTCGATTTGAACATGCAATTCGGTTTTGATGTTTACTTTGGTTTTAATTTTCATATTATCAGTTTAGTTCATCGAATCTCTTCGATTCGAATCTCTTTTCACATGCATGTCCGCGTTAACACATTATTCGATTATGGGTTTGTTCGGTTTAGATTTTGAATATGATTGTAGGTTCCGATTTGATTTTGGATTTGTTTATCAGTTTCAGAAATGGCAAAAACAGGAGGAGGAGGACAAGTTGGTTCTCGTCGGAGTAGACGTAATCAAGGCTTGGATGTAGTAGATCCAACACACAGTGAAGAAAAGAACAACAAAGAAAGTGGCTGCCCCAACAAAGGCTTTAGTTCTAACGCCAACGAGAAGAAGTAGTAGAATCAAGAAAGTGGCTGCTCAAGCTGACGAGGTAGAAGATGAGCTAGAAGATGTTACACCAGAATATATTCCGCGAGATGATGAGCTAGAAGATGTTACACCAGAATATATTCCTCGAGATGATGAGGTAGAATATGTAACACCGGAAGATGTAACACCAGTGGCTGATCAAGCTGAGAAGGCAAGGTCTGAAGATGATAAAGAAGAAGGAGAAGCTTGTTTGAAAGGACAGGAACAGAAAGAGGATGATGGAGAACCTGCTAATATGGTAGAAGATGAAGTTCTCAATGAGGAAGGGAACGAAGAAGTCAGCAATGCTCAAGATGATGAGATTCCTAGTAACGAAGGAGTTGAGCTACCACGGGAAGAAGTGAAAGAAAAAAATAGAAGAGGACCAACAAAGATGCGTAGAGTGGCTGAAAATCCTAATGAAAAGGTTGCGGTCACATTCACTGACTTTGGTGAGCATGTTGGACCTGGTTCAGTAACACTATCATCTTTTCTTGGTCCTCTTGTGAGAGAACATGTTCCGGTAACACTTTCTGATTGGAGAAGACTTGATGCAGTGACTAAAGCAACAATGTGGGAAGAAATTCAGGTATATATATGCTTTATTGAACCACAATATGACATTATAAACATGTTTGACCTTTGCTTATTTTGATGCAGGGGAGGTTTAACTTGCAAGAAGAGTGGCATAAAGCTGTTATTTTCAAGCAGTTGGGAAGCTTGTGGAGGGCTGGGAAGTCAAGGCTAGTGTCACAAGTACGGGCAGCGAAGACTGCTGCTGAGAGATTAAAATTAAAACCCAGCAACGTCCCATCTATACAAGTGTGGAACACTTGGGTTAGGAGCAAGACTACCTCAAGTTTCACGGTAAATTATCCATATATTATATGTCATGTTCTATAAATTTAATTATGTCTTATTTCATGTCTTATAGATTTAGTCACATTCATATTTATATTGTAGGAAATAAGTAATAGGTACCGAGAGCTGAGAAAAAATCAGATTCCTCATACCATCAGCCGCAAAGGAATGATTCGTTTAGCTTATGATATGGTAAGTAATATGTACTCAAACATCTATATATTGTATAGCTTATTATAATAATTAAACCTCTGTGTACTGAGATATATGTATGTATTTTGTATAGAAAAAAAAGAGTCAAGACCCAAAAAAAGTGAGTAGGAGTAAGGTATGGATTGCGGGACATACTCACGCTGATGGTAGACCCGTGAAGCCTCAATATGCTGAGACTATTGTAAGAATTCTGGAACTTGTTATATATTGTGTTTCATCTTCTTGGATTATGATCATTGAGTTATATTGTGTATAAATGTTCGTATCAGGAACAAATCCAGTCACTTGATAGTCAAATGGACTCTACATCAGCTGCTGATAACATAAGGGAGGATGCTGTCACCAAGATTTTGGGAAAAGACAAACCTGGACGAGTAAGGGGGTTTGGTAGAGGGATTACGGCTACTAAACTAGCATTTCTGCAATCTAGAGACGCAAAGATTGCTGATATGGCTAGTGAGATTGAAGAGTTGAAGGGCATGGTCCGAGAGTTAGCTGGAAAGAAGATACTCGTTTTCACTACATTTACTCAACTGGTCTGATTACAGTTAATAATTAATAATGGTTTTCTCTTCTCACAGAAAACTAATGGTGAGACTGAAACATCTGAGACAAGTGCTGGATTCAAAGAAGGAGTCAGAGTACAAATACTGGATTGGTTTGAGTCAGAAGATGTAGTTGTTGGTGAAGGAGAATTTTGCTCTGATGAACCGATGTACAAAATTGGTCGTGTGCCTATTGGTCCTAATGCAGTGGCTGTTATTGTTAAGTCTGCATTAATCTCGGAAGCTTTTCTCTGGAGGCCTACGACAGATGTATTATCTCTTGGGGACGCAGTGGGATGCAAAGTAGCTTGGCCAATAAATAAAGTGGTTTTGGACAGGAATCCAGTAGCGTCTCAAGATGTATCGATGGTAAAGTTTTTTAATCTAGTACTTTTTCGACATAAGTATAGGTCTCTCATCATTAGCTTGTGACATTGTAGCAACACAAGGAAGGCGAAACTCGAAGATGCAAAATCTATGACTGGACTTCAGAAGAAGAAGAGGTTATTGCTGAAGGTCTCCTGTGCTCATCTAATTCCAAAGAGATGGTTAACAATATACCTCTGGGTCCAAATGCGGTGAGCATTGAAGTGGTGAAGGTGTTTAAAGATAATGCTCATTTGTGGAGGCCAACTGCGGAGATGTTTTTGATTGGTGATGCAATTAACGAGAAAATCGCATGGCCACTCCTCAAGTTTGAAATCATGGCTTCGATCACTGCAGCTGCAACACCTGCAAAACCTGCAGCCACGAAAACAGCATCACCTACCAAACCAGCAAAGAAAAAAGCAATGGTATGTTATTGAAATGAATAACCTTGTATTTGTTTGTCTGTTGGTTGACGTTGGAACTTGTTGAGTTTTAGAGTCCAGGCAGCACTAGTACCACCAAAAGTGCAAAGCAGAAGTGTATTCTCTTCGACTGCAGCAACACCGGACGTAAGGTAGCTGAAGGAAGAGTGGCTTCAACTGATCCGAAAGAGCTGTGTCACTTTGTGCCCCTGGGTCCAAATGCAAGCAAGGTGTGGGTTGAAGTGGCTAAGATTGGTGATGCAAAGGTGTGGAGGCCAAATTCAGAGATTGAATACATCTCTGATGCAATAGGTTCGGTTGTGGCATGGCCAAATGATAAACTGAAGTTGGTGTGAAAGTCTGAAACAATGTAGCTCTAGTTGTGTTTTTTTTTTCTCGACGTCTCTAGTTGTATTTCTAGTTTGAACTTATGTAAAGTTATGTGTAATATTTATGTGTGATATTATGTGTAAGTTCACAAACAAAAAACAAATATTATGTGTAATATTAAGATATAATCTTGTGTACTATCGTTCAAATCTTTAAACTCCAAACAAATCCCTAAACCACAAACAAATCTCCAAACCCTATGTCCAAATCCCTAAACCCTAAAAAAATCCCTAAACCCCAAACAAATCTCCAAACCTTAATTCCAAATCCGTAAATCCCAAAGAAATACCTAAACCCCAAACAAATCTCCAAACCCTAATTCCAAATCCCTAAACCCCAAACAAATCCCTAAATTGTTTTAGATGATAGATTTTAAAATTATAAGAAATCATATTGTAATCTTAATTTTATAAAAGACATTTGTTAAAAAAAATTATAAAACTCATTTGTCCAAAATTCCAAATCCTATAGTCTTTGTACATACAATTATGTCTTAGTGTTTATGAATACATGAGTTATATTGATGAGTTTTATAAAAACTCATATAAAAATTTTATATATATACGAAATTATTTTTCAAAAATTGGAATACTAGTAATAAAAAATTTAAAATTTAATTTACTTTTTTTTTGCTTATAAATCTATTTTATGTTAATTTTCTGATTTCAAACAAAATTAATACTCAGAGCCAATGGGGAGTAACCTCCAGGATTGCAGATGTGGAAATTGCATACGCCGATGGATACATCTCGCCATTATTGATCAGAGTCGTTCTTTTCTAAGCCAATGAGGAGCCACCACTAGGATCGCAGACTGATTAATCCTACACCGTTTGATTTACTGAACTTACTTTGATCAGAACCGTTCATTTGTTTTTCTCATTCTCTTCTCCCAGAACACAACTCCAAACAAAACATCCTCTTCTTTCAGAACAAATCTAAGATCTGAAAGACGTGTATGTCTCGTTATCTTTGATTTGGATGACTCTTAGTTCCGTTCACCGATTGAAATAAAGCAAATGGATAAGACGTGGGTTTGGCTGCCAAGGTATAACCTAAGATCTCTCGAGCTCACTTGTATTCACCGATTGAAAGAAAGCTAACTACTTTTTCTGATATATCATGTAGGAATAGTGACGAGTACTCAGAAGGAGCAACTAATTTTGTGTATTCATCAGCAAGAAGATTGGGAAATCTGTCTGAAATGATGTGTCCTTGCAGAGACTGCCGCAATTTAAGCCATCAGCTAGTTGATAAAATAGTCGAGCATCTAGTGATTAGGGGTATGGATAAGAAGTACAAGAGCTCTTGTTGGAGTGTTCATGGTGAAAAAAGAGAATCTAAAGAAGACACTGGTCCTGGCAATGAAAGGGAGGCATATGAGTTGTTTAAGACAGCATTCTCCATGGATGAAGATGGTCCAAATCAGACGAATGAAAGTGGGGTGGAGCCAAATGATGGTGATGAAGCAGCAGAGGAAACTGAGTTTAGGAAAAAGTTAAGAGACGCTGAAACGCCATTGTACTCGGATTGTATCAAACACACGAAGGTTTCAGCAATCATGGGACTTTACAGATTCAAGGTTAAAAGTGGTGTGTCTGAGAATTACTTCGATCAGCTGTTGGTTTTGCTTAAGGATATGCTACCTGAAGACAATGTGCTTCCAAAGAGTATGGATGATCAAGAAATTTCTGAAGATCTTTGGGTTCGGCTACGACAATATTCATGCTTGCAAGAATGATTGCATACTGTATAGGAAGGAGTATGAGAACCTACAAAGCTGTCCAAGATGCAAAGTTTCAAGATGGGAAATGGATAAGCACAGTAATGAGATAAAGGTGGGGATTCCGGCAAAGGTCCTTAGATATTTTCCAATCAAGGACAGGTTTAGGAGGATGTTTAGATCAAAGAGGATGGCTGAAGATCTGTGTTGGCACTATACCAATGCGACTGAAGATGGTACGATGCGACACCCCGTTGATTCTATCTCTTGGGCACAAGTGAATGATAAATGGCCAGACTTTGCTGCTGAACCAAGGAATCTTCAACTTGGAATTTCTACAGATGGGATGAACACTTTCTCCATGCAAAACACCAATCACAGCACATGGCCAGTGTTGTTAGTGAACTACAACACACCTCCAACGATGTGTATGAAGGCTGAGAATATAATGTTGACATTGCTGATCCCTGGTCCAACAGCTCCTGGTAATAACATAGATGTCTACTTAGCACCATTAATAGATGATCTTAAAGATTTGTGGGCTGAGGGTATTGAAGTCTACGACTCATTTGCGAAGGAGAATTTCACACTTAGAGCCTTGCTGCTTTGGAGTATCAGTGACTATCCAGCATTAGGAACCTTGTCTGGATGTAAAGTGAAGGGGAAACAAGCATGCAATGTATGTGGAAAGGATACACCATCTAGGTGGCTTAAGTTCAGCCGCAAGTTTGTCTACATGGGAAATAGAAAGAGACTACCGCCTGGCCATCGTTACAGATATAAAAAAGCTTGGTTCGACAACACAGTGGAGGAAGGGAATGCGAGTAGGATACAAACTGGCACTGAGATATATGAGACATTACAAGCTTTTAGGAATGATTTTGGAAGACCTCTAGATAAGGAGAAAAAAAGGAGAAGACCAGAGTTGGAAGATGATGAGATGGTTCAAGAAGAAGAGTGTGAAGAATCAAATGATCTATGGCGGTGGAAGAAGAGATCAATATTCTTTGAACTACCTTACTGGAAGGTAAAGCATAGTAATCAGGAACTATATTCTCTCCTTCTCGTATATGAATATGCCTAACAGTTTCTTGTTTAATGTCTTAGGATATGCATGTTCGTCATAATGTTGACGTTATGCACGTTGAAAAGAATGTGTCGGATGCTATACTGTCTATCTTGATGCAAAGTTCAAAGTCAAAAGATGGTTTGAAAGCAAGAAAAGACTTAGCAGATATTGGAATCAGAAGTCACTTGCACACAGAGGTTAGGGGTTCAAAAACATACTTACCTCCAGCATCGTATTGGCTATCGAAGAAAGAGAAGACCATTTTCTGCAAAAGGTTATCTCAGTTAGAGGTCCTGATGGTTATTGTGGAAATATTGCGAATAGTGTTTCAGTTAACCCTCCTAATTTAGGTAGTTTAAAGTCGCATGATCATCACGTGCTAGTACAGAACTTGTTACCAGCTGCATTAAGAGGGTTGTTGCATAGTGGTCCTAGGATTGCCATTAACAGATTATGCAGCTACTTTAACAGGTTGTGCCAACGCATCATTGACCCGGAGAAACTTATATTAATGGAGACAGAGTTTGTGGAAACAATGTGTCAACTGGAGCGCTTCTTCCCTCCATCTCTTTTTGATATCATGTTCCACCTTCCAATACATCTCTCAAAAGAGGCACGCTTGGGAGGACCACTTCACTTCCGCTGGATGTATCCATTTGAAAGGTTTGATGTACTCATTTGCTTCAATTAATGTATTTCTTGCAATGATGTTTGACTAATATTAATATTGCTTGACTGAGTTATAGGTACATGAAAACACTAAAGGCCTTTGTTAAGAATTATGCAAGGCCAGAAGCATGTATGGCTGAGGGGTATTTAGCTGGAGAATGTGTTGCATTTTGTTTAGAGTTCCTTCAAGATTCAGTACAAGTTCAAGAACCAGTTAATCGTAATGAAGATATTGAGGCTGATAGAGTCGTGGTTGAAGGTTGACCTCTGCAGAAGGGAGTAGAGGTCACCCTTTCAGATAAAGATAGAGACATTGCTCATCGCTATGTGCTAATGAATATGGCATCTATGGATCCCTATGTTGAGTAAGAGGTTACCCTTTCTGTTTCATCTACTTTTAATTATAATTTGTTGTTCAAACCTGTTGTTTAATGTCAAATCAGGATGCATTTAGAAGAATTACAAGCTAATGATGCTCGATGTGCTAGAAATGAAACTCTGCTGTGGAAACACCATACTGAGCAGTTTGCAGAATGGGTTAAAAAAAGGTTTTCAACTCCAACTCGTTTTCTTCTATAATATTTTATACATCTTGTTGGATTGATGAACATGTCGAGATTGTTGGATGAACACGTTGTTAGATTGTTAGATTGACAATACTGCTTAGCTCTTAGCTTGATGATGAACACGTTGTTAGATTGTTGGATTGTTCGATTGATGAACATTTTGTCTTCGCAGATTCAGTCAGACTCAATAAATAGTCATTCTAAGGAGTTGAGGTGGTTGGCATTCGGACCAAGAAATGCTGCTTTAGCATATAAAGGGTTTATTATTAAGGGCCAGCGGTTTCATACGGATGCGGTTAAGCAGAAGACTCAAAACAGTGGAGTAAGTTATGAAGCATTTAGCATGTGTAGATCAAGTGCTCGAGATATGAGACAAGTTGCTGATATGCTTACATATTATGGAGTTATAAAGGAGATTTTACTGCTGGACTATCACATGTTCAAAGTACCGCTGTTCAGATGCAATTGGGCTAACACAGGGAATGGTGTGAAGGAAGAAGATGGCTTCACTCTCGTTAACCTTCATATGAACCAGGCAGCTTATTTGAAAGATCCGTTCATTCTGCCCTCTCAAGCATAACAGGTTTTCTACTCTAGGGAAGATGATAATTCTAATTGGTATGTTGTTATGAGAGCACCACCTAGAGGCTACTATGAGTTGGAAACAGAAGAGGTTTTAGGTGCTGCAGCTTTACCTGTCCAAGAAGTCGATGATCTGTGTGATGAAGCTTCTGATGATGATAGTCTTTATGTTAGGGATGATTGTGAAGGGTTGTTAGTGGTAGATTGATAATATTTCATTTTGTAGTGTTGATGGTTTGTTTAAACAATTAAATGTATTATACTGGCCTTTTTTTTCAATATGAGTAATTTTAAAAATTACAAAAATTCGAAATAAATAATCCATTTTAAAAATATAAAATCAATTTATAACTATATATATATATATATTAAATATTCGGGTAAATAAAACGATTTAATAACACGAAACATTTGCTATCTTTGTATAACAAATTGCTATAGATAACTTCAAATTAATGAGTATTAATAACAATTATAACATGTTATTATAAGATTTAACAATTGCATAGAAAACGACGCTATCGTTGTTTACTTAACTATAGCATACGAAAGATCCGCTATAGAAAGTGTCGGACCTATTATAACGGGCGCTGTTAGAGCGTTTAAGGAAACGCTATGGTAAGGGACTAATAGCGTTTAACGGCCGCTATTAATACCCACATTTCCTGTAGTGTTATTAAGGAACTCTAATATGTAAATCTTGCAGAGAAATGTTATAGTTACCCCTTAATCTCAAATACAACTTTAAATACATTTGAAAATTTTACATTGGGAGACACAACTTGAGTTTCCAATTTCAGTAAGAAACACGTGGGATTTAGATATCTCTATACGAACATAATTATAATTTTTATCTAAAATATACAACCATAACTATTTTTTACAAAGAAACACTGTTGCGTTGCTCTGTATAACTAGGTACATCTAAGAAATGTAGATAAAACTAGATGCCATAACTCTGGGACTTATATTGTCTAACTATATATTACATTATCTGAAACTTAGTAAAAGTAGACATTACATTATCTGAAACTAATCTTCAATTGGCCAGTGGGCAGCGGTCATGTGAATTTCATGGCAGAAGTCCCAAACTGCACATTGCCAGAAACAATGATCGCATATCCCATGTGTTCTTGATCCATCTTAGGAGACTACAAACACCGGTTCTTCTATTGCGGAGCACCGGTAATCATGTGAGACGGAACAAGGCTTTATTCTTTCCAGTATAGACATAAACACCTCACGTTTTTCATAACCCCAATGGGCTGAGGATTATTATTCCTGATCATGTAATACATCCGATCAACAAATTCACGACTAAAGTTAGGATAGTTGTGAACCAACCCTCCATCATCTACACTAAACGCTAAGTTGAGCATTCCATCTACATACTTGGCCAACAACAATCTTCTCTCAGCAGCAAGATGGATTTTCTCTCTTCCTTGATCAAGTAAATGGAGGTAGAAGAACTCATACATACCGCGCAAGTAGATGGCCTCTAGATTACCGGCTTGGTAGCACAGAAGTCGGAATTTTCTTACAGCATTAACCTCATTAATCCAATCATCGAAGTGAATGAGATCAGCAGATCGATATAAGTAGTCATCTCTGCCGATTTGATTAACCCCGGAGAAAGCAATTCTTGCACTACCGAAGTCCCAGATGTGAAGTGTTGCTACCTTTGAGAGAATCTTATGGAGGATGGAAGGAGGGAGAGAAGCCAAGTTCGACATGGAGAAGTGTGGAGAGATATTCGAGATATTCGTTTAATCGAGTAAATGGAAAGATTAACGTTTTTGGACAGGTGATAAACCTACTTATAATGGGGATGATCCTCTTACCGATAGGATTGTATTTACTATCCCACTTAACAGTATTTTGATAGACGTCTTTAGAAGACGAGAAGACACGACTTATCACTGCAAGAACAGGCGCATGGGTTGATTTGAAACTTTGAAAAACGAACATGCAACAAAGAAATATTCTGTGAATAATTTAGTGAAACTCACCGAGTGGGTTATTTTAATAACTGTCTCATTTCATGATTTATTTGAGTTAGATATTCATTTAATCACACCATAGCGTAACTTTTTATTTTAATAGTTATAACCAAAATATAATACTTTTTGAAAGAAATACACTTCTAATGTGAATATAATTATAATGTTTATCTAAATATTTTATAAGCTTCTAGGAGGTTCTTTAGATCTCTAGTCTCACAGGCAGGTCCAAAAAAAAGGAAACACTGGCAAGGCAATATTAAGCTCGCAAGGAAAGGCCAAGTTGTGGGCATGCCAATAAGGTGATTATTCTCCTGCCGATTACAGGCTTTTGCGTTGCTCTGTATAACTAGGTACACCTAAGAAATTCTAGGTAACTATCTGCAAGGCAATATTATGTTCGCAAGGTTATAGCGTGTCCCTTTGATATTTTCAAACATATTTTCAAACCGTAACGACTTCACAAGCACGCTTCTGACTCGAATAGTATATATAGGCTTTAGAACTATGCATAACTCTATATATTTAAGTGACACTAACTAATTTTGACTGTCTAAATTTATGAAACTAACCAAAATTTCAGAATTTAGATAGTCTAAATTTATGAAACTATGTATATCTAGATATTATATTGTTTTATTTTGCAAACAAATAGAAAAAGATAATTTATGATATCGAAAATCCTGTAATTAATGATAATATTCCAAACCTCCTGTAATTAATGATATTGAAAAAGTCTCTTATAATCATTACACTTGCGACTCTACACTTGCGACTCTACATTTGCATTGAAACGCCACGAAACCATCTGTAATTATGTAACTATGTATATCTAGATATTATATTTTTTTATTTTGCAAACAAATAGAAAAAGATAATTAATGATATCGAAAAATCCTGTAATTAATGATAATATTCCAAACCTCCTGTAATTAATGATATTGAAAAAGTCTCTTATAATCAGTCACTTGCGACTCTACACTTGCGACTCTACACTTGCATTGAAACGCCACGAAACCATCATCTCATTGCATTTAAACTCCACTCCCGCCGAAGTAACTTACTTCAGTCACTCTGAAAAATTCACCAACCAGAAAAGAAACGATTCATCATCTCATTTCTCATCTCCTCTATCATCTCTCCTCTCTACAAACAACGAATCTCACAAACAACTCCAAGATGACACACTACAATAAGCTTTCTGAGGTTTGTTATAACCCCATGCTCAGGTCTTGGCGTTTCGGAGTCAAAATACACAGGGTCTACCCTGTCTATTTACTCTCATATCTTACCGACATACCTTTCAATACCTATATCCTCGCAGATGAAGATGTAAGTGTTATCATCACCTCTCAGGTTTGTCATTCATAACATCACCTATCTTACCGACAGTGATCCTTGTACTTTATTTATTAATGTAGGGGTCCAAGATGGAGATGAGCGTTTATGGGGATAATGATAAGTTTAGAGGCTTCGAGGAGAAAGAGGGAGTGGGTGGAAATCTTTCAGGTACAAGTTCAACATTCCAGTGGAGGTTTCCAGGCAACTAAGTCTCGGTTCAGACTATCTGCTACGCCCAGCACACAAGTCCGCACCATCGAGCCTCTGAACAATCGGCTCTTCATGGACTTCATGAACATCCATGCAATCCCTCACTTGTCCTACAGGGAACAAAACTATCCCATAGGTATGAGTTCTGCTAAAATATATTACACATATGTAGATGTTGGTAATCGCAACATTGTTTAGTTGAGTAACTATGTAGAGGTAAGTGAAACTAAGTGAAACGAACTGATTTAGAACATTGTATAACTATGTATAGGTAAGTGAAACTAAGTGAAACGAACTGATTTAGTTGAATAACACTTATATGGTAGATACAATGGGAGTGGTCTTCGATACGGAAGTCCATTTTGATGACTCTACAAGACCAAGGATGGTGTTCTACATAAGGAACAACATGTAAGTAGAAAGTAACAAATTATCCAAGATAAATTTATCTATATTGTAATTGACACACATTCTCTCAATAGTGACAGCCAGATAAAATGTGTGATAACTGGCAAGCAGGCCTATGCCTTCCGGGATGGTCTTAAAAACAGAAGAGGACAGGTGATTGTGGCCCTTAAGATGTGGAGAGTTTGCCATTGTTAGAGTAAGTGTAGTTTCTGTGTCTACTTTTAAATGTGATAGTTGAGTTAAACGTTTACTAAAATCGTTATTTATACAGATATTGTTGGTCCTGCTGATATATGGCTTGAGACCGAAGATGGAATGTCGGACTTCAGGTTCAATCCGCGTTTGTCCGAGGTTGAGTACTCCAGGCAGTCTTTAATAAACAGCGACCCTTATGTTAATAAATATGGGGTTGAAGGTCTTGTGTAAATTAGGTCTTGTGTAAATCTTGATGTTCTAACTGTTATCCAACTTCTGGTTTCTCTTAATCAATTGTTCCAATTTCTGGTTTCACTTAATCAATTGTTCGGCTTTTCGAAATAGGTCAGATTTTGTGTTAGTTTCACTTTTTCAATGGTCTGACATCGTAATAATAATAGAAACTTTATCGATAGATCAAACTATATAGTTATCCAACTTCGCAGAACTTAGGAGAAACTTCGCATTAACTTAATTAAAAAACATTAACGTAATTGTTCAACATTGCTTAAATAAAAACATTGACTGAATTATCCAACCATCGAATATAAAACATTGACTAAATTATCCAACCAGAGATTCAACATAATCATGAAGATATTTAGTTCCCAACGCCACCATCACTCTCTATCCTGATGAGTGTTCATCCGATTCAAGATGCGAAGAAGAATCTGCGTTTAAAGTTATAACCAAATAAGAAATAATATGATTTCTTGATAGGAATATATGCTTAACATACCTTGCTCGTAGCTCGTTAACTTCAGGTACATCAGGGTTCCACAGTACCTGCTTGTATTCGTGCATACCTGTAAGAAAAACTAAACTTGGAGGGAAATTAATACATAGTAGCGCAGTCTGCAATTTAACCGAATGAAGATGAACAAAATAATACCACCTCGGAATTGATTAATATGCCAAAATCGTAATAAGCAAATTTCAGGATCTCCAGATTGTCGACAACGAACACGATTTTTCTCAAATTGAACGGCGGTGTCACCTAGTGCTTGGCATTCGATTATACGTTCCCTATGTATAACAAACATATTATGACAATACATAACATTAGGGTTTATGTAGTGTTATTTATAAAGTGATAGTTATTATACCTATGATCTTTTATTTTGAAACTCAGAAATGCCAGGTCGTTGATCTTTGCTTCTTCATTTAAAAGAAATTGGATTGATGCACAACTAACTACCACGCCGATAACATCTGAAATAAATATTGTCATTAAACATACACAAGATAATAACTTTTTAATTAACAAAACTGAAACGTAACTTATATAACCACGAACAACTATAACTTACCAACAGCAATTTGGAAGTCAAGCCTCCTATGGATAATATCAACGAAACTGGAATGATAGAAGTAC
>NW_026615730.1:0-41296 GCF_000801105.2 Raphanus sativus
CCCAGGGCTGCACCACTTGGTGCAACCCTGGAATGGCTGTCTATCCCTGGATCTCTTGTAGGTGGGTAGAATGCTTTGATAATCCTTGCAAACAGAGAATCAAAGACTCAATCTGTATCAAGGCGTGTGGATAGATGATAGATGTTGATGATGAACTTTGCTAAAGAGCTATGGATTGCTCAGAAGCTGTTTTGCTACTCAAAGACACAGAATCACCCTGTATTGTCTAAGATGGATTCACAAGGAATTCCTTCCTTTAAGTGAGGTCAATGTTCTTAAGCTGAACAGAGAAAGCAAGAGACTTTGAAACAACTTGTATGAAAAGGTTTTAGATTAAAAGTTGAATGAAAAACAAAGCAGGCTGCTTGCACAGTCTTAAAGAAATCGACAGCAGACCTAAGAATAAACCAAGATGGTTTAATCCCAATCCTAAATCTAATTACCCACGAAATTGGATCAATTTAAAATCATAATCCTACCCAAACTTGGTTTACTAATCCTAATTGCTTCTGGTTTAAATTAAATGAAAGCCCAATAACCAGAAACATTACAATTTAATTAAATTGAACCAACAGGCTGGTTTGTCTTGGTTATCTCCCTTGGAACTCTCAGCCACGTTTTTGACTAAGTGTAAGAGCCTCCTCTCTTGTGCTTTCAGCCTTGATCTAGTCACTGGTCCAATCCACACACTTGTTGGCTCTCCTGGTGTCTCTCTCTGGTTCTGGTTCTGGTCTTGGTTCTCCTCATCAGTAGCCTCCTCATCAGTGTCACTCAGCTTCTCCTCAAGGTCTCTGGTCATGGCTACACCATCCCCTCCTCCTTCAAAAGGATTTGACCTCAAATCCAAGCTCTGTATGATGATAGAACCCTGATCACTCAACACCAGATTGCATGATATGGCCTTGAGAGATATCCTCACTTCTCTAATCTTTCCAGGGTCAAATACAAAGCTCTGCAATCCTTTCTCATGTCTCAAAAACATCTTGGAACTCTTCTCAAGGTAGGTACCTTCAAAGGCAGATGATTCCTCCTCTTTGTTGAGTTTGAAGCTGACTGCTCCTCTCCAGGATGATCCTACACACGTCCTAGTCATGATCATAAGACCATATACTCTCAGTTTAATCTCCCTCTGGTCAGGAGGTCGTGTGGTTTGGTCCCCATACTCATCCTCCTGTTCTGGCTCCCCTTTAACCACCACCAGTTCCTGTTTATCTCTTCTCAGCTTGTTCTGATCAGTTATGAAGCTGATAAAGGATGTGTTGCCTCCTGTTCTTCCTCTATGTTTACTGCAGCTAGTTAGAATCACTCCATCCTCTCTCCCTTCAAAAAGATTTGACCTCAAATCTTGTTTTTGAGGAGTATATGAACCCTGCAAATCAAACTTGTATGAAACTGTTTTCTGACCCAGAAAATTGTTACTTCTTCTACCAATACTCAAGCTTCCTCCTGGTTCAAAAACAACTTGTTGCAGGCCCTGGACAACTCTCAGATGCTCCACTAAGCTGAGCTGAAGACATACCATAGGTCTGATCAGAAACTCACAACTTAAACTCTTAAAGCTATCTCCTTGCTCAACAGTAGAAAGCACATATTCAAGAGCTTTAGATGACCCTCTAGGAACTTCTTCTTCTTGTTTTGTTTGATCAGGCACGTGGCTACACTCAGCTTCTGCAACTTGTACTTCCTCCTCTAGCTTTAGACAAAGAGTTGTTGGTTCTGATTCAGTTTCATGACTCTCCTCAATCTGTTTTATTGGTGAAGCTAATATAGAAGCTTGCAGCTTTTCCTCCTCTTGTTTCAATGATAAAACAGGAACCACAGATCTTCTCTCAGCCTCTTTTGATGGCAATTCAGACCAACAGGCAGGCTGATCTAAAGTAGTAAGCTTTGCTGCTGCATCTGGTTTTAGTTTCGGAAGTTTCCACTGCAAGACAAACCTCTTCTTCATCAAGGTCTTCATCTCAACCCATGAAGTAATTTGTGATTTTTTTTCAAATCTCCTAGTCTGAGAAACTCTCTGCCACCATGAGAATGCACTTCCACAGAGTCCATTGACTGCTAGACATACCTTTTTCTTTTCAGTGTAGTATTGGAGTCCAAAGAAAAACTCCATCTTCTTTTCCCAATCAAGGTATGCCTCTGTATCAATCTTCCCATAGAAGAATGGAATTGTAAGCTCTTCTTCATATCCAGACATAGAATACTGCTTGTTAACTGATAGATTTCGTGCTCCTTGTTTAAAAATTCAAACCCTAACCTTCAAGAGGCTCTGATACCACTTGGTGCAACCCTGGAATGGCTGTCTATCCCTGGATCTCTTGTAGGTGGGTAGATGCTTTGATAATCCTTGCAAACAGAGAATCAAAGACTCAATCTGTATCAAGGCGTGTGGATAGATGATAGATGTTGATGATGAACTTTGCTAAAGAGCTATGGATTGCTCAGAAGCTGTTTTGCTACTCAAAGACACAGAATCACCCTGTATTGTCTAAGATGGATTCACAAGGAATTCCTTCCTTTAAGTGAGGTCAATGTTCTTAAGCTGAACAGAGAAAGCAAGAGACTTTGAAACAACTTGTATGAAAAGGTTTTAGATTAAAAGTTGAATGAAAAACAAAGCAGGCTGCTTGCACAGTCTTAAAGAAATCGACAGCAGACCTAAGAATAAACCAAGATGGTTTAATCCCAATCCTAAATCTAATTACCCACGAAATTGGATCAATTTAAAATCATAATCCTACCCAAACTTGGTTTACTAATCCTAATTGCTTCTGGTTTAAATTAAATGAAAGCCCAATAACCAGAAACATTACAATTTAATTAAATTGAACCAACAGGCTGGTTTGTCTTGGTTATCTCCCTTGGAACTCTCAGCCACGTTTTTGACTAAGTGTAAGAGCCTCCTCTCTTGTGCTTTCAGCCTTGATCTAGTCACTGGTCCAATCCACACACTTGTTGGCTCTCCTGGTGTCTCTCTCTGGTTCTGGTTCTGGTCTTGGTTCTCCTCATCAGTAGCCTCCTCATCAGTGTCACTCAGCTTCTCCTCAAGGTCTCTGGTCATGGCTACACCATCCCCTCCTCCTTCAAAAGGATTTGACCTCAAATCCAAGCTCTGTATGATGATAGAACCCTGTTCACTCAACACCAGATTGCATGATATGGCCTTGAGAGATATCCTCACTTCTCTAATCTTTCCAGGGTCAAATACAAAGCTCTGCAATCCTTTCTCATGTCTCAATAACATCTTGAAACTCTTCTCAAGGTAGGTACCTTCAAAGACAGATGATTCCTCCTCTTTGTTGAGTTTGAAGCTGTCTACTTCTCTCCAGGATGATGCTACACACGTCCTGCACATGAACATGAGACCATGTACTCTCAGTTTAACCTTCTTTTGGTCAGGTGGTCGTGTGGTTTTGTCCCCATACTCATCCTCCAGTTCTGGCTTCTCTTTAACCACCACCAGTTCCTGTTTATCTCTTCTCAGCTTGTTCTGATCAGTTATGAAACTGATAAAGGATGTGTTGCCTCTTGTTCTTCCTCTATGTTTACTGCAGCTAGTTAGGATCACTCCATCCTCTCTCCCTTCAAAAAGATTTGACCTCAAATCTTGTTCTTTAGGAGTGAATGAACCCTGCAAATTAAGCTTGTATGAAACTGTTTTCTGACCAAGAAAATTGTTACTTCTTCTACCAACACTCAAGCTTCCTCCTGGTTCAAAAACGACTTGTTGCAGTCCCTTGACAACTCTCAGATGCTCTACTAAGCTGAACTGAAAACATACCATAAGTCTGATCAGTAAATCACAAGAAAACAATCTAATGAATCCACCTTGTTCAATCAAAGTCTCAAGTGGCTCTTTATGAACTACTAGTGCCTCATCAGGTTCTCCTTCTTCTTTAGCCTTGTTTTGATCATGATTAAGACCACACAAAGCTCCTGGTACGTGCTCCTCTTGCTGTAGTTGAATCTCTGATATCTTCACAGCCGGTTTTGTTGCAATCTTTTCCTTATGCTCTGCCGGTTCCTTCTTGTAACAACTTAGCTCATCATCTCTTGATGCTGGACGTGGGACTGGCCCCTGATGTGGGATTTTGATCACAGCAGTGAGTGATTGATCTATCATGTTCCTGAGGTCTTGCTTGAACTGTGTGCTTGCCAATTCCTCAAAATATGCTTGATGTAGCTGCAACTTTCTTTGTGTCTCACCACCATAGTATGTCTTTGGCTGATCTTTTGGTGTTCTAGCACGTCCTGTAGCTGCCCCAGATTGACAGTGTATCCTTTTCAAATCAGTTTGACCATACCTCTTGGCTACAAACCTTTTCTTCATGACAGCCTTCATCTCATACCAAGAAGAAATCTGTAACTCTCCACACTGTTTTCTTTTGTTAGCAAGTTGATACCACCATTCAAGGGCATACCCATATAAGCCAGTAGTTGCTATATGAACCTGCTTCTCTGCTGTGTATCTATGGCAGTGAAAAACGAAATCCACCTTCTTTTCCCATTCTAGATATGTATTTGGATCAAACTCTCCATAGAAGGGTGGAATATGGATAACTTTTTCTCCTCTTTGCAACAGCTCCCTTGTTACTGGTTGTGTAGCCTTCTCTTCCTGTTTTCTAAGAGAAAACATAATAGATTGCTGGATAGTAGATGTAAGTCGTGACCTAGGTTAAGAAAATCAAACCCTAAACCTTCAAGAGGCTCTGATACCACTTGGTGCAACCCTGGAATGGCTGTCTCTCCCTGGATCTCTTGTAGGTGGGTAGTTGCTTGGATAATCCTTGCAAACAGAGAATCAAATATTGACATGAAGACATGAAAGGATAAGATAAAGAGAGAGGAGACATCCGGATGAGTTTAAACAAGTGATCAGTTCATACTTGGAGTACAAGTCTGTTTGTACACTTCCTTGACTACCAAGCAAGCAAATCGACCAGAGATGAGTTTGGGAGGCAAGGAACTATTTTAAATAAGCAATGGAGGGTTCTGAGATGCTCAGTAGCCGTTGGAGAGCTCAGAAGAAATCAGAAGCAAGTTGCATTTAAAATAGCATAAGTCACATGTTCCAAAAGAGGCAGGTGACTGTTATGAGATGTCCCTTTCACTCTCCAGCAGCTCATTTCTTTATTCTTATTCTTCTTGTCTTGTTGTATCTTGCAATGTCTTTAAATATTGTATGCTGTGACCAAAATCAATTCAAGGAAATACAATCCTTCTTTACTCTTTCTCTCATTGTCGATTCTCTCTCTCTCTCTCTCTCTTAACTCTGTGCAACACTTATCTCTCTTGTTCATCATCTGTTCTTATTATTTCTTACATGGTATCAGAGCTTCTTAGCTCCTGAGTACTCAAATCAATTCCGCAAGCATCTCTGATTTCTGTTTCTCTATTTCTCTCTATTTTACTTCACAAATTTCTCTTCAGATTTCTTTTATCCAGTGGATAATAAATCTGTGTTCTTGAGTGTTCTTGAGAGTTTATTTGAATTTCTTGGCTGTGCTCACTCTGTTCTGTCTCTATTTCTATTCCTTGAGAATTTATCTTGTTTCTAAACTTGATTTATCTCAGTTACAGAGTTGATTTCTCAAAACCAGTCCTTGAAACTTCAAATCTCTCTCTAGGCGCCAACCATAGAAGATGGAGAACTATCATCCTGTGAGGATTCCAGTCACACTCAAGGGGCCAGGAAACTACATCACATGGTCCAGGATGACTATGACAGCCCTTGGAGGAAGAGGACTTTGGCAGCATGTGACTTCAAGTTCAGCTCCAAAGCAAACTACCCAAGGAGAAGATGGCAAGGAGATTGTAGTGATAGATGAAGGCAAATGGGCTCAGGAAGATCTCATGGTGCTGTCTATCTTGCATAGCTCTCTTGATGGTCCACTTTTGGACACTTATTGTCACTGCACAACTCCAAAACAGTTGTGGGACACTTTGCAAAGGGTTTATGGCAACACTTCAAACCTCACCAGAATCTATGAAGTGAAAAGAGCCATCAACAACTTGCAGCAAGAAGAAGGTGACTTCACCAAGCATCTTGGGAAGTATAGTCAGCTATGGTCTGAGCTAGAGATGCTAAGACCAAGCTCCAATGACCCTGAAGTAATTGAGGCTAGGCGTGAGCAAGACAAAGTCTTTGGACTACTCCTCACACTTAGTCCAAGCTTCACTGATGTGGTTAGGCACATACTAAGAGACAAGGAGCTTCCAAGCTATGATGAAGTGTGTGCTCAACTACAAAAGGAGATAGGCTCAGATGGACTCTTTGGTGGTGGAAAAGGAGAGCTCTCTATGGTGCACAAGGCTGAGAAGGTGGAGAATGCTTCAGCTAACAAAGCTCACTTCAAGCCAAGGGGAGGAGGAGACAAATCAGTAATCTGTGAGCATTGCAAGTACAAAGGCCACACCAAGACAAACTGTTGGATCCTTCACCCCCATCTCAGGCCAGCCTCAGCCAACAAACCCAACTTGGCTAGAGCCAATGAAGCAAGAGCTCAGGAACTTCCAGCACCAACTAGTTACATGCGCATGGGAGATGATGGGAGAGCCTTGATCTCTACAACCCACACTGGTGGTTCCACCTCTCACACCATGTCCCAGCCATCCCATGATGATGCATTCATCAGGAAGTCAGACATTGAGGCCTTGATCAAAGCTCTCAATGCAAATTCTGGTAACCAAAGTATTAATGCCTTAAATTCTATTCACACTGCATCTCACACTGCTAGGCCATTAATCATTGATTCAGGAGCTTCTCATCATATGATTAGGGATGCTAAACTGATTAGTGATATTAAACCAGCTCTAGGAAGTGTTGTGATAGCAAATGGTGATAGAATTCCCATAGAAGGAGTAGGAAATCTGAATCTGTTTAATAAAGAATCTCAAGCTTTTTATATGCCAACCTTTGCATCTAATCTTTTATCTGTGAAAAGAGCCACTAATGATTTACAGTGCAATGTTATTTTTAGTCCTAATGATGTGTGCTTTCAGGATATTAAGACCAGTAAGATGCTGGGCAAAGGTGTGAGCAAGGGAGAGCTATATTTTCTTGAAGATACCAAGCCTAGATCAGATTCCTCTTATGCTTTTAATTCTGCTTCTGTTTTAGCTAATGATGTGTTATGGCATGCTAGATTAGGCCATCCTCATTCTCATGCTTTAAAATTGATGTTACCTAATCTGTCTTTGCAAAATGAAACTTGTGAGGCTTGTATTCTTGGTAAACATCATAAATCTGTTTTTTCTTCATCAAAGACCATTTATGAGAATTGTTTTGATCTTGTTCACTCTGATGTTTGGACTGCACCTTGTGTATCTAGAGAAAACCATAAATATTTTGTGACTTTCATAGATGAAAAATCAAAGTATACTTGGCTCACTCTGATTCCAAGTAAAGATAGAGTCTTAGAAGCTTTTATTAACTTCCAAAACTATGTCACTAACCATTTCAATTCCAAGATCAAAATTTTTAGGTCAGATAATGGAGGAGAATACACTGGCCATGCTTTCAAACAACACTTAGCAAAACATGGAATTATACACCAGACAAGCTGCCCATACACACCACAACAGAATGGAGTGGCTGAGAGGAAAAATCGCCATCTCATGGAGGTTGCAAGGAGCATGATGTTTCACTCCAATGTACCTAAGAGATTTTGGGGAGATGCTGTTGTGACCGCATGCTATCTTATCAACAGAGTCCCCACCAAAGTCCTTAAAGATATCTCACCATTTCAGGTATTAAACAAGACTAAACCTCCTATTGATCACTTACGTGTGTTTGGTTGTGTGTGCTATGTCTTGGTACCAGGTGAGAAGAGAAACAAGCTTGATCCCAAGAGTATCAAAGCTATGTTTATAGGATACTCTCACACCCAGAAAGGATACAAGTGCTATGCACCAGATTCAAGGAGGGTAATGGTTTCAAGGGATGTGCAGTTTGTAGAATCAAAGGGTTACTATGATGAGAAGAGCTGGGAAAGCCTTAGAGATCTCTCACAAGGACCATCTGATAGAGCAAACAACCTGAGAACCATCATGGAGAGTTTAGGCATCTCTCAGCCTAGGAGCAGTGAGGCGCCTAGAACAACCCCATCACCACCAGTTGCTGTAACCAATGAAGAAGCAGCACCTATTACTGAACCAGTCCATCCTGATCCTGAAGGGGGCAATGAACATGAATCAATACCAGCAGATGAGTCAGTTCATGATCAAGATGGAGCTGAATCTGATCAGTATGAGGGTGAGCAGGAACAGGAAGAAGCATTGATAGAGGAGCATATTCAACCATTGAGAAGAAGTACCAGAGTGAGAAAAGATCCATCAAACTGGAGCAACACCAGAGTATACTTCAACAGCAATGCAGTGGCTCATCCTATCCAAGCAACCTGCTCCTTTGCAAGCTACCCTCAAGAGCATGTAGCTTTCATCATCAACCTGGATCAAGAATATATTCCAAAGACTTATGAAGAAGCTATGGAGGATGATGAGTGGAGAGAGTCTGTTGGAGATGAAGTTGGGGCCATGATCAAGAATGACACTTGGTATGAGACTGAACTGCCCAAAGGGAAGAAAGCAGTCACAAGCCGCCTACTCTTCACCATTAAGTACCAAGCAAATGGGAAACCAGAAAGGAAAAAGACAAGGCTAGTTGCAAGAGGATACACCCAAGTCTATGGAGAAGACTACCTGGATACTTTTGCACCAGTAGCTAAGCTCCACACCATAAGGATTGTGCTCTCCTTGGCTGTAAACTTGGAATGGGATTTATGGCAGATGGATGTCAAGAATGCCTTCCTACAAGGAGAGCTAGAGGATGAGGTGTACATGAGACCACCTCCTGGTATGGAAGACATGGTCAAGCCAGGAAATGTTTTAAGGTTAAAGAAGGCCATCTATGGATTAAAACAGTCACCAAGAGCTTGGTACCACAAGCTGAGTACAACTCTCAATGGAAGAGGGTTTGTAAAATCAGAAGCTGATCACACTCTCTTCACCCTCACAAGCAAGCAAGGAATTGTGGTGATACTGATCTATGTAGATGATATCATCATCACAGGAAGCAACAAGGAAGGTATCATCTCTACTAAAGCTTTCCTTAAATCTAGCTTTGATATTAAAGATTTGGGTGAGCTAAAGTACTTTCTAGGGATTGAGATATGCCGCTCTAAGGAGGGGCTATTCTTATCTCAAAGAAAGTACACACTTGATCTTTTAAATGAGGCAGGAAAGCTTGGAGCAAGAGTAGCCAAGACACCACTTGAAGAAGGTTACAAGGTCTTGCGTGAGGGGGAGTTTGAAGATACACCATTTGGAGACTTCAAACTCTATAGAAGGATGGTTGGGAAGCTGATCTATCTCACCATTACAAGGCCAGACATCTGCTTTGCTGTGAATCAAGTTAGCCAGCATATGCAAGCACCAAAAGTTCACCATTGGAATATGGTAGAAAGAATCATGAGGTATCTAAGGGAGGCTCCTGGTCAAGGTGTTTGGATGGGTTGCAACAAGAGCACAGAGATTGTTGGATATTGTGATGCAGATTGGGCAGGTGATAGAGTGGACAGGAGGTCTACTACTGGCTACTGCACATTCATAGGAGGCAATCTGGTTACTTGGAAAAGCAAGAAACAGAAGGTGGTATCATGTTCAAGTGCTGAGGCAGAATATAGAGCAATGAGGAAGCTTACTAGTGAGCTCATATGGATCAGAAACCTGCTAAGAGACTTGGGCATTGAGACAACAACACCAATCACAATGCACTGTGATAACCAGGCAGCCATTCATATAGCTTCAAACTCAGTGTTTCATGAGAGGACAAAGCATATTGAAGTGGATTGTCACAAGGTTAGACAAGCAGTGGAGCAGAAGATTATCTTACCTTGCTACACTAGAAGTGAAGACCAGCTAGCTGATATCTTCACCAAAGGAGCAAGCACTAAGGTCTGTGAGTCCATCCATCCAAGATTAGGACTCATAAACCTGTCTAGATCATGATCCTCTTAAGCCATGAAGCATCTACTCTTTTTCCTCTTGTGTGTTTTTGTCCCATTGGGTTTTTCACACAAAAGGTTTTAATGAGGGATGTCTTCATGGGTTCCAAGCTTAACCATGCTGTATGGTAAAGCTTGAGGGGGAGTATTGACATGAAGACATGAAAGGATAAGATAAAGAGAGAGGAGACATCCGGATGAGTTTAAACAAGTGATCAGTTCATACTTGGAGTACAAGTCTGTTTGTACACTTCCTTGACTACCAAGCAAGCAAATCGACCAGAGATGAGTTTGGGAGGCAAGGAACTATTTTAAATAAGCAATGGAGGGTTCTGAGATGCTCAGTAGCCGTTGGAGAGCTCAGAAGAAATCAGAAGCAAGTTGCATTTAAAATAGCATAAGTCACATGTTCCAAAAGAGGCAGGTGACTGTTATGAGATGTCCCTTTCACTCTCCAGCAGCTCATTTCTTTATTCTTATTCTTCTTGTCTTGTTGTATCTTGCAATGTCTTTAAATATTGTATGCTGTGACCAAAATCAATTCAAGGAAATACAATCCTTCTTTACTCTTTCTCTCATTGTCGATTCTCTCTCTCTCTCTCTCTCTTAACTCTGTGCAACACTTATCTCTCTTGTTCATCATCTGTTCTTATTATTTCTTACAATAAGAATCATGAAGATAATGGCATATGTCCGAACAGGCAATCTGGAATCATCTGGATAGAAGGTGGGATATCTTCTTACTCACAACTCCTATGAGATTTATTCAACTTCCTGGTTATTCTCCACTGATTAGTGGTTCCAAATAAAGCTTCTTAGATCGTGGTTCATCCTGGTTTGATAAGAATCATGAAGATATTGGCATATGTCCGAACAGGCTAATCTGGAATCATCTGGATAGAAAGTGGGATATCTTCTTACTCACAACTCCTATGAGATTTATTCAACTTCCTGGTTATTCTCCACTGATTAGTGGTTCCAAATAAAGCTTCTTAGATCGTGGTTCATCCTGGTTTGATAAGAATCATGAAGATATTGCCATATGTCCGAACAGGCTAATCTGGAATCATCTGGATAGAAAGTGGGATATCTTCTTACTCACAACTCCTATGAGATTTATTCAACTTCCTGGTTATTCTCCACTGATTAGTGGTTCCAAATAAGCTTCTTAGATCGTGGTTCATCCTGATAAGAATCATGAAGATATTGCCATATGTCCGAACAGGCTAATCTGGAATCATCTGGATAGAAAGTGGGATATCTTCTTACTCACAACTCCTATGAGATTTATTCAACTTCCTGGTTATTCTCCACTGATTAGTGGTTCCAAATAAAGCTTCTTAGATCGTGGTTCATCCTGGTTTGATAAGAATCATGAAGATATTGCCATATGTCCGAACAGGCTAATCTGGAATCATCTGGATAGAAAGTGGGATATCTTCTTACTCACAACTCCTATGAGATTTATTCAACTTCCTGGTTATTCTCCACTGATTAGTGGTTCCAAATAAAGCTTCTTAGATCGTGGTTCATCCTGGTTTGATAAGAATCATGAAGATATTGCCATATGTCCGAACAGGCTAATCTGGAATCATCTGGATAGAAAGTGGGATATCTTCTTACTCACAACTCCTATGAGATTTATTCAACTTCCTGGTTATTCTCCACTGATTAGTGGTTCCAAATAAAGCTTCTTAGATCGTGGTTCATCCTGGTTTGATAAGAATCATGAAGATATTGCCATATGTCCGAACAGGCTAATCTGGAATCATCTGGATAGAAAGTGGGATATCTTCTTACTCACAACTCCTATGAGATTTATTCAACTTCCTGGTTATTCTCCACTGATTAGTGGTTCCAAATAAAGCTTCTTAGATCGTGGTTCATCCTGGTTTGATAAGAATCATGAAGATATTGCCATATGTCCGAACAGGCTAATCTGGAATCATCTGGATAGAAAGTGGGATATCTTCTTACTCACAACTCCTATGAGATTTATTCAACTTCCTGGTTATTCTCCACTGATTAGTGGTTCCAAATAAAGCTTCTTAGATCGTGGTTCATCCTGGTTTGATAAGAATCATGAAGATATTGCCATATGTCCGAACAGGCTAATCTGGAATCATCTGGATAGAAAGTGGGATATCTTCTTACTCACAACTCCTATGAGATTTATTCAACTTCCTGGTTATTCTCCACTGATTAGTGGTTCCAAATAAAGCTTCTTAGATCGTGGTTCATCCTGGTTTGATAAGAATCATGAAGATATTGCCATATGTCCGAACAGGCTAATCTGGAATCATCTGGATAGAAAGTGGGATATCTTCTTACTCACAACTCCTATGAGATTTATTCAACTTCCTGGTTATTCTCCACTGATTAGTGGTTCCAAATAAAGCTTCTTAGATCGTGGTTCATCCTGGTTTGATAAGAATCATGAAGATATTGCCATATGTCCGAACAGGCTAATCTGGAATCATCTGGATAGAAAGTGGGATATCTTCTTACTCACAACTCCTATGAGATTTATTCAACTTCCTGGTTATTCTCCACTGATTAGTGGTTCCAAATAAAGCTTCTTAGATCGTGGTTCATCCTGGTTTGATAAGAATCATGAAGATAATGGCATATGTCCGAACAGGCTAATCTGGAATCATCTGGATAGAAAGTGGGATATCTTCTTACTCACAACACTTATGAGATTTATTCAACTTCCTGGTTATTCTCCACTGATTAGTGGTTCCAAATAAAGCTTCTTAGATCGTGGTTCATCCTGGTTTGATAAGAATCATGAAGATATTGCCATATGTCCGAACAGGCTAATCTGGAATCATCTGGATAGAAAGTGGGATATCTTCTTACTCACAACTCCTATGAGATTTATTCAACTTCCTGGTTATTCTCCACTGATTAGTGGTTCCAAATAAAGCTTCTTAGATCGTGGTTCATCCTGGTTTGATAAGAATCATGAAGATATTGCCATATGTCCGAACAGGCTAATCTGGAATCATCTGGATAGAAAGTGGGATATCTTCTTACTCACAACTCCTATGAGATTTATTCAACTTCCTGGTTATTCTCCACTGATTAGTGGTTCCAAATAAAGCTTCTTAGATCGTGGTTCATCCTGGTTTGATAAGAATCATGAAGATATTGCCATATGTCCGAACAGGCTAATCTGGAATCATCTGGATAGAAAGTGGGATATCTTCTTACTCACAACTCCTATGAGATTTATTCAACTTCCTGGTTATTCTCCACTGATTAGTGGTTCCAAATAAAGCTTCTTAGATCGTGGTTCATCCTGGTTTGATAAGAATCATGAAGATATTGCCATATGTCCGAACAGGCTAATCTGGAATCATCTGGATAGAAAGTGGGATATCTTCTTACTCACAACTCCTATGAGATTTATTCAACTTCCTGGTTATTCTCCACTGATTAGTGGTTCCAAATAAAGCTTCTTAGATCGTGGTTCATCCTGGTTTGATAAGAATCATGAAGATATTGCCATATGTCCGAACAGGCTAATCTGGAATCATCTGGATAGAAAGTGGGATATCTTCTTACTCACAACTCCTATGAGATTTATTCAACTTCCTGGTTATTCTCCACTGATTAGTGGTTCCAAATAAAGCTTCTTAGATCGTGGTTCATCCTGGTTTGATAAGAATCATGAAGATATTGCCATATGTCCGAACAGGCTAATCTGGAATCATCTGGATAGAAAGTGGGATATCTTCTTACTCACAACTCCTATGAGATTTATTCAACTTCCTGGTTATTCTCCACTGATTAGTGGTTCCAAATAAAGCTTCTTAGATCGTGGTTCATCCTGGTTTGATAAGAATCATGAAGATATTGCCATATGTCCGAACAGGCTAATCTGGAATCATCTGGATAGAAAGTGGGATATCTTCTTACTCACAACTCCTATGAGATTTATTCAACTTCCTGGTTATTCTCCACTGATTAGTGGTTCCAAATAAAGCTTCTTAGATCGTGGTTCATCCTGGTTTGATAAGAATCATGAAGATATTGCCATATGTCCGAACAGGCTAATCTGGAATCATCTGGATAGAAAGTGGGATATCTTCTTACTCACAACTCCTATGAGATTTATTCAACTTCCTGGTTATTCTCCACTGATTAGTGGTTCCAAATAAAGCTTCTTAGATCGTGGTTCATCCTGGTTTGATAAGAATCATGAAGATATTGCCATATGTCCGAACAGGCTAATCTGGAATCATCTGGATAGAAAGTGGGATATCTTCTTACTCACAACTCCTATGAGATTTATTCAACTTCCTGGTTATTCTCCACTGATTAGTGGTTCCAAATAAAGCTTCTTAGATCGTGGTTCATCCTGGTTTGATAAGAATCATGAAGATATTGCCATATGTCCGAACAGGCTAATCTGGAATCATCTGGATAGAAAGTGGGATATCTTCTTACTCACAACTCCTATGAGATTTATTCAACTTCCTGGTTATTCTCCACTGATTAGTGGTTCCAAATAAAGCTTCTTAGATCGTGGTTCATCCTGGTTTGATAAGAATCATGAAGATATTGCCATATGTCCGAACAGGCTAATCTGGAATCATCTGGATAGAAAGTGGGATATCTTCTTACTCACAACTCCTATGAGATTTATTCAACTTCCTGGTTATTCTCCACTGATTAGTGGTTCCAAATAAAGCTTCTTAGATCGTGGTTCATCCTGGTTTGATAAGAATCATGAAGATATTGCCATATGTCCGAACAGGCTAATCTGGAATCATCTGGATAGAAAGTGGGATATCTTCTTACTCACAACTCCTATGAGATTTATTCAACTTCCTGGTTATTCTCCACTGATTAGTGGTTCCAAATAAAGCTTCTTAGATCGTGGTTCATCCTGGTTTGATAAGAATCATGAAGATATTGCCATATGTCCGAACAGGCTAATCTGGAATCATCTGGATAGAAAGTGGGATATCTTCTTACTCACAACTCCTATGAGATTTATTCAACTTCCTGGTTATTCTCCACTGATTAGTGGTTCCAAATAAAGCTTCTTAGATCGTGGTTCATCCTGGTTTGATAAGAATCATGAAGATATTGCCATATGTCCGAGCTAACTGGAATCATCTGTTGAGTTGAGGTGATTATATTTATGAGATAGAGAAGAAGTTAACATGGAAAGGAGAAGAGGAGAAAGAGCTCAAGTTACTATTTGGAAGGTTACTATTACAGTAACTTTAAGTTACTGTGGTAAAAGAGGAGTTACTGAGGTAAATGGGTAATTGGAGAAGAGAAGAGATAAGGGGATGTCAGATACTCTTAACCAAGGAGAAGGTTAAGAGAAGGAAGCTTGTGACCGTTGTAGATCAAGTATGAGGCGCGCCATGACAGCCTGTACAAGGCTGGAAAGGCAAAGAGGATCTAGTCAAGATGCTAAAGGCATCAAGCATGTGAAGCATATGGTCCAAGCATTTCAAATGAGGCGCCTACTCTTCCCTTGACTCCACATGATTAGAATAGTGCTTAAGACTCTCTTTACTTGTCGAAACCATTGTTAGCCTCTCACTATATATTTGTAAACCCTCTCTCATTATCAATCTAAGAAAGTTATGTCTCTGGTTACTATTACATCTGGTTACTATTACATCTGAGAATCATTTCTAGACTTTTCAATCTCTTAATCTCTTTTTAGTCTCCTTTAATCTTCATATACACTCAGATTATACAAAATAATATGGTATCAGAGCCAGGTTGAAGACAATCTGAGTTCGTGTGAGCTCTTTGGTGATTCCTTAGTGAAGATCCAAAGAGAAACTTGGTGTTCTTGGTGTTCTTGCGGCTGTTCTTCAAAGTTCTTCTCTTTCCGGGTTGTGTGAAGATTCTCAAGTTCAAAACTAAACCTTTCTAGTTTGTTGAAGCTAGAGAAGTGTGTTACTTACGTTCGTGGTGTGAAGACTCAAGCTCAAGATCATTTCCAGCCAGTTCAAGCTAAGGTTACTCAGTTCAAGTTTGATATCTTTGAAGGAGATACAATCGGGTAGCTAGGTGTAGAAAGGTGTTTGCTTTAGTCTTTGCGGTTCAAGTTGATATCTTTGGCAAGATAGAAACTTGTTTGTGGGTTGAGAAAGCTTAGTGTGTGAAGAGTTGAAGTACTAGGATCGTTGTGGTTTTAGACATGGAAGGAAGTATGCATATGAAAGTTGCTGTTGTGTTCAAGGGAACCAACTATCTTGTGTGGTCTCGGATGGTGAGAACCACAGTGGGTTGCAAGGGTTTATGGAGTCACATCACCAAGGGTGAAGCTCCAAAGCTCGGAGAGTTGAAGAGAGACAAGGAGGAAGTCTCAAGTGATGATGTAGAGAAGTGGGAGCAGGAAGATATGCTTGTGATGTCTGTCTTGCACGCTTCATTGGAACCATCCATCTTGGATGCTTATAGCTACTGTGAGTCAGCTAAGGAGCTATGGGATACCTTGAAAAAGGTTTATGGAAACACTTCAAACCTCAGTAGAGTCTTTGAAGTGAAGCAAGCAATCAATAGCCTTGCACAAGAAGACATGGAGTTCACTAAGCATCTCGGAAGGTTTAGGTCTCTATGGTCAGAGCTAGAGATGCTGAGGCCGACCACTACTGATGCTGAGGAGCTTAACAAGAGAAGGGAACAAGACAAGGTCTTTGGTCTGTTGTTGACACTGAATCCAGCATACAATGGTCTCATTCAGCACATGTTGAGAGATGATGATCTCCCGGACTTGGAAGAAGTATGCTCTCGGATTCAAAAGGAGCAGGGCTCCATTGGCTTATTTGGAAGAAAGGGAGAGCTATCATTGGCTAATCAAGCATCTCAAGCTGAACATGGTGAAGGTCCGCAAGCTAATAAAGCCATACAAGGCAAATATGAGAAGTTCAATGGGAATTGTGACCATTGTAAGAAGCATGGCCACAAGAAGAGTAGCTGCTGGATTCTCCACCCCCATTTGAAGCCAGCTAAGTTCATGAAGGACCGGGAAGCAAGAGCTCATATGTCAGAGTGTGCAAGTGGAGGATCAAGTGGAGCTGGTACTAGTAAGAGTCAAGAGGTGACAAGGGGAGATACTGGTGATGGGAAGTCTCTGGTAGCCTACTCTGGTGCACCTACCATCCGCAACAACTCTGATCAGGAATACATCAAGAGATCCGACCTTGATGCTCTCATAAAGCTCTTCAAGGAGAATGGTAACTCTGGTAACTACTTTGGTTATTCATTTGGTGCTAGGATGATAGATAATCCTGTGAATTTTGATAGCATTGATAGCATGGTTGATAGGTTGAAAGATATGCATAAGGTTTCTAGTATTGCTAGTCTTGCTAGGACTGATCATGCTCATCATTTCAAACCATCTAGCATTCTTGCTCTCATTGCTAAGTCTCATGCATCAAAGCCATTGATAGTTGATTCTGGTGCATCTCATCACATGATAAGTGACACTAGGTTGATTAGAGACATTCTTCCTCATGATGGTCATGTGATGATTGCAAATGGTGATAGGATTCCTATTAGAGGAATAGGAAGTCTTAAACTGTTTGATAAAGAGTCTAAAGCTCTTTATATGCCTGATTTTGCTTCAAATTTGTTATCAGTTAAAAGATGTGCAACTGATTTGCAATGTAATGTTATCTTTAGTCCTGATGATGTGAAGTTTCAGGATATTAAAAGCAGCAAGTTGATTGGAAAAGGAGTGACCAAAGGAGAACTATACTTACTTGAAGATCTTGCTCCTATTTCAAGCTTTAGCTGTTCTTTTACTTCGACTTCTGCTACTAGTTTAAGCAAAGATGCATTGTGGCATGCTAGACTAGGACACCCTCATAATAAGGCTTTTAAACTGATGTTGCCAGGTGTTTCTTTTGAGAATAATGATTGTGAGGCTTGTATTTTAGGCAAGCATTGTAAAACTGTTTTTCCAAACTCTTCTACTGTTTATGAGAACTGCTTTGATCTTATTCACTCTGATGTTTGGACTGCTCCTTGCTTGTCTAGAGATTCTCATAAGTATTATGTCTCTTTCATTGATGAAAAATCCAAATACACCTGGCTAACACTTATTCCAACCAAAGATAGGGTGCTTGATGCATTTAAAAATTTTCAAGCTTATGTGACTAACCAATATCATGCCAAGATTAAAATTCTCAGGTCTGATAATGGTGGGGAGTACACTGGAAATGCCTTCAAGCAACACCTCTCTTCTCATGGAATCTTGCAGCAAACAAGTTGTCCTTACACACCACAACAGAATGGTGTAGCTGAAAGAAAGAACAGGCACCTCATGGAAGTGGCAAGGACATTGATGCTTCAGTCTAAGGTTCCTAAGAGATTTTGGAGTGATGCTGTGGTCACAGCATGCTATCTGATCAACCGAACTCCTACACTGGTCTTGAAAGGGCAGGCTCCATTTGAGGTATTGAACAACTACAAACCTTCCTTGGAGCATATGAGAGTGTTTGGATGTTTGTGCTATGTGATGGTGCCTAGTGAGATGAGAAACAAGCTGGAAGCAAGAAGTAAGAAGGCAATGTTTGTGGGATATTCCCACACACAAAAGGGGTACAAATGCTATGATCCTGACACAAGAAGAGTGTTAGTATCAAGAGAAGTGAAGTTCATAGAAGAAAGAGGTTATTATGAGGAGCAGAATCAGGAAGATTTGAAGGATCTTACCTCAGATAGAGCTTCTACATTGAGAACCATCTTAGAGGGGCTTGGAATCAATATGACCCAGGATCAGTCTCGGGTAACTACAGCAAGAACACCACCAAGAGGTCAAGAAGTGGATCAGGAACCTACCAACCTTGATCATGTGGGGGGAGAGAGTTCAAGTGGAGAAGAGAGCTCGGGTGGTTCTCATGATCAAGGTGTGGTAGCTAGTGATGGAGCTGAAGAAAGTCAGCCAACAGCTAGTGAAGAAAGTGGGGAAGTATCTGAACCAGTGGTGCAAGAACAAGAGCAATCCGAGCCAGTAGTACAAGATGTTCCAGCACCAGCTTTGAGAAGGAGCACAAGAGTTAAGAGGGATGCTTCCAACTGGGTAAACACGAGAGTGTACTACAATGCCCAGGCTGTGGAGCATCCTTCTCAAGCTGTGTGTTCCTTTGCTCAATATCCAGAAGAGCATTGTGCCTTTCAAGTGAGCTTGGATGAGAGTTATGTTCCAAGAAGCTATGAAGAAGCAATGCTTATACAAGAGTGGAGAGACTCAGTCAATGCTGAAGCAGATGCTATGATCAAGAATGATACATGGTATGAGAGTGCCTTGCCAAAGGGAAAAAGAGCTGTATCTAGTAGGTGGATCTTTACTATCAAGTATCTACCAAATGGAAAGATAGATAGGCGCAAGACAAGATTGGTGGCAAGAGGGTTCACTCAAACATATGGAGAGGACTACATTGATACATTTGCACCAGTGGCCAAACTCCATACAATCCGAGTTGTCTTATCATTGGCAGTGAACCTTGAGTGGGATCTTTGGCAAATGGATGTCAAGAATGCTTTTCTACAAGGAGAGCTAGAAGATGAAGTATACATGTTGCCACCTCCTGGTCTTGAGCATCTAGTGAAGAAGGGAAATGTTTTGAGATTAAAGAAGGCAATCTATGGTCTCAAGCAATCTCCTAGAGCTTGGTACCACAAACTGAGCACAACCTTGAATGGTAGAGGTTTCAGGAAGTCAGAACTTGATCATACTCTCTTTACACTGGTCACATCCTCAGGTATCATTGTAATCCTTGTATATGTAGATGATATTATCATCACTGGTTCTGATAAAACAGGTATCAAGGCTACTAAGGAGTTTCTAAAATCTGTCTTTGATATTAAAGACTTAGGAGAGATGAAATACTTCCTTGGTATTGAGTTGTGTAGAGCCAAGGAAGGATTGTTTATCTCTCAAAGGAAATATACACTTGATCTTTTGAAAGATGCAGGTGCATATGGAGGCAAGGTAGCTAAGATGCCCATGGAGGATGGGTACAAGGTTCCACGTGAGGGGGAGATTGAAGATAGCAAACTCTTCCATGATCCCAAGCTTTATAGAAAGCTTGTTGGTAAGTTGATCTACTTAACAATCACTCGGCCTGATATATGTTTTGCTGTGAATCAGGTGAGCCAGCATATGCAAGCTCCAAAAGAGCATCACTGGCGCATGGTGGAAAGACTATTGATGTATCTGAATGGTACACAAGGTCTTGGAGTTTGGATGGGTTGCAATAAGAGTACAGAAGTGGTGGGCTATTGTGATGCTGATTGGGCAGGAGATAGAGCTGATAGAAGATCAACCACTGGCTACTGTACTTTCATTGGTGGGAACTTGGTTACTTGGAAGAGTAAGAAGCAGAAGGTGGTCTCTTGTTCTAGTGCTGAAGCCGAGTACAGAGCCATGCTGAAGCTAACCAATGAGCTTGTATGGATCAAGGGGATTCTGAAGCATTTAGAGATTGATCAAGCTACACCAATGACTATGCATTGTGATAACCAAGCAGCTATCCACATTGCATCCAACTCAGTGTTCCATGAGAGGACAAAGCATATAGAGGTTGATTGCCACAAGGTCAGACAGATGATTGTGCTTGGAGTTATCTTACCATGCTACACAAGAAGTGAAGATCAGTTGGCTGATGTGTTCACCAAGGCTGCGAGGCAGAAGACAATGGAGTCCATCCATATCAGGTTGGGCCTCATTGATTTGAGCAAGAGGAGCTGATCCCCTTAGCTATGAGGTCTTCACTCTTTTTCCCTCATCAAGGTTTTGTCCCAATGGGTTTTCCTTGGTGAGGTTTTTAATGAGGAAGATCTCATGGCTTTCCAAGCTTGACTTGTTCCACATGGTCAAGCTTGAGGGGGAGTGTTGAGATGAGGTGATTATATTTATGAGATAGAGAAGAAGTTAACATGGAAAGGAGAAGAGGAGAAAGAGCTCAAGTTACTATTTGGGTGGTTACTATTACAGTAACTTTAAGTTACTGTGGTAAAAGAGGAGTTACTGAGGTAAATGGGTAATTGGAGAAGAGAAGAGATAAGGAGATGTCAGATACTCTTAACCAAGGAGAAGGTTAAGAGAAGGAAGCTTGTGACCGTTGTAGATCAAGTTGAGGCGCGCCATGACAGCCTGTACAAGGCTGGAAAGGCAAAGAGGATCTAGTCAAGATGCTAAAGGCATCAAGCATGTGAAGCATATGGTCCAAGCATTTCAAATAAGGCGCCTACTCTTCCCTTGACTCCACATGATTAGAATAGTGCTTAAGACTCTCTTTACTTGTCGAAACCATAGTTAGCCTCTCACTATATATTTGTAAACCCTCACTCATTATCAATCTAAGAAAGTTATGTCTCTGGTTACTATTACATCTAGTTACTATTACATCTGAGAATCATTTCTAGACTTTTCAATCTCTTAATCTCTTTTTAGTCTCCTTTAATCTTCTTTTACACTCAGATCATACAAAATAATAACCACGATCTAAGAAGCTTTATTTGGAACCACTAATCAGTGGAGAATAACCAGGAAGTTGAATAAATCTCATAGGAGTTGTGAGTAAGAAGATATCCCACTTTCTATCCAGATGATTCCAGATTAGCCTGTTCGGACATATGGCAATATCTTCATGATTCTTATCAAACCAGGATGAACCACGATCTAAGAAGCTTTATTTGGAACCACTAATCAGTGGAGAATAACCAGGAAGTTGAATAAATCTCATAGGAGTTGTGAGTAAGAAGATATCCCACTTTCTATCCAGATGATTCCAGATTAGCCTGTTCGGACATATGGCAATATCTTCATGATTCTTATCAAACCAGGATGAACCACGATCTAAGAAGCTTTATTTGGAACCACTAATCAGTGGAGAATAACCAGGAAGTTGAATAAATCTCATAGGAGTTGTGAGTAAGAAGATATCCCACTTTCTATCCAGATGATTCCAGATTAGCCTGTTCGGACATATGGCAATATCTTCATGATTCTTATCAAACCAGGATGAACCACGATCTAAGAAGCTTTATTTGGAACCACTAATCAGTGGAGAATAACCAGGAAGTTGAATAAATCTCATAGGAGTTGTGAGTAAGAAGATATCCCACTTTCTATCCAGATGATTCCAGATTAGCCTGTTCGGACATATGGCAATATCTTCATGATTCTTATCAAACCAGGATGAACCACGATCTAAGAAGCTTTATTTGGAACCACTAATCAGTGGAGAATAACCAGGAAGTTGAATAAATCTCATAGGAGTTGTGAGTAAGAAGATATCCCACTTTCTATCCAGATGATTCCAGATTAGCCTGTTCGGACATATGCCAATATCTTCATGATTCTTATCAAACCAGGATGAACCACGATCTAAGAAGCTTTATTTGGAACCACTAATCAGTGGAGAATAACCAGGAAGTTGAATAAATCTCATAGGAGTTGTGAGTAAGAAGATATCCCACTTTCTATCCAGATGATTCCAGATTAGCCTGTTCGGACATATGGCAATATCTTCATGATTCTTATCAAACCAGGATGAACCACGATCTAAGAAGCTTTATTTGGAACCACTAATCAGTGGAGAATAACCAGGAAGTTGAATAAATCTCATAGGAGTTGTGAGTAAGAAGATATCCCACTTTCTATCCAGATGATTCCAGATTAGCCTGTTCGGACATATGGCAATATCTTCATGATTCTTATCAAACCAGGATGAACCACGATCTAAGAAGCTTTATTTGGAACCACTAATCAGTGGAGAATAACCAGGAAGTTGAATAAATCTCATAGGAGTTGTGAGTAAGAAGATATCCCACTTTCTATCCAGATGATTCCAGATTAGCCTGTTCGGACATATGGCAATATCTTCATGATTCTTATCAAACCAGGATGAACCACGATCTAAGAAGCTTTATTTGGAACCACTAATCAGTGGAGAATAACCAGGAAGTTGAATAAATCTCATAGGAGTTGTGAGTAAGAAGATATCCCACTTTCTATCCAGATGATTCCAGATTAGCCTGTTCGGACATATGGCAATATCTTCATGATTCTTATCAAACCAGGATGAACCACGATCTAAGAAGCTTTATTTGGAACCACTAATCAGTGGAGAATAACCAGGAAGTTGAATAAATCTCATAGGAGTTGTGAGTAAGAAGATATCCCACTTTCTATCCAGATGATTCCAGATTAGCCTGTTCGGACATATGGCAATATCTTCATGATTCTTATCAAACCAGGATGAACCACGATCTAAGAAGCTTTATTTGGAACCACTAATCAGTGGAGAATAACCAGGAAGTTGAATAAATCTCATAGGAGTTGTGAGTAAGAAGATATCCCACTTTCTATCCAGATGATTCCAGATTAGCCTGTTCGGACATATGGCAATATCTTCATGATTCTTATCAAACCAGGATGAACCACGATCTAAGAAGCTTTATTTGGAACCACTAATCAGTGGAGAATAACCAGGAAGTTGAATAAATCTCATAGGAGTTGTGAGTAAGAAGATATCCCACTTTCTATCCAGATGATTCCAGATTAGCCTGTTCGGACATATGGCAATATCTTCATGATTCTTATCAAACCAGGATGAACCACGATCTAAGAAGCTTTATTTGGAACCACTAATCAGTGGAGAATAACCAGGAAGTTGAATAAATCTCATAGGAGTTGTGAGTAAGAAGATATCCCACTTTCTATCCAGATGATTCCAGATTAGCCTGTTCGGACATATGGCAATATCTTCATGATTCTTATCAAACCAGGATGAACCACGATCTAAGAAGCTTTATTTGGAACCACTAATCAGTGGAGAATAACCAGGAAGTTGAATAAATCTCATAGGAGTTGTGAGTAAGAAGATATCCCACTTTCTATCCAGATGATTCCAGATTAGCCTGTTCGGACATATGGCAATATCTTCATGATTCTTATCAAACCAGGATGAACCACGATCTAAGAAGCTTTATTTGGAACCACTAATCAGTGGAGAATAACCAGGAAGTTGAATAAATCTCATAGGAGTTGTGAGTAAGAAGATATCCCACTTTCTATCCAGATGATTCCAGATTAGCCTGTTCGGACATATGGCAATATCTTCATGATTCTTATCAAACCAGGATGAACCACGATCTAAGAAGCTTTATTTGGAACCACTAATCAGTGGAGAATAACCAGGAAGTTGAATAAATCTCATAGGAGTTGTGAGTAAGAAGATATCCCACTTTCTATCCAGATGATTCCAGATTAGCCTGTTCGGACATATGGCAATATCTTCATGATTCTTATCAAACCAGGATGAACCACGATCTAAGAAGCTTTATTTGGAACCACTAATCAGTGGAGAATAACCAGGAAGTTGAATAAATCTCATAGGAGTTGTGAGTAAGAAGATATCCCACTTTCTATCCAGATGATTCCAGATTAGCCTGTTCGGACATATGGCAATATCTTCATGATTCTTATCAAACCAGGATGAACCACGATCTAAGAAGCTTTATTTGGAACCACTAATCAGTGGAGAATAACCAGGAAGTTGAATAAATCTCATAGGAGTTGTGAGTAAGAAGATATCCCACTTTCTATCCAGATGATTCCAGATTAGCCTGTTCGGACATATGGCAATATCTTCATGATTCTTATCAAACCAGGATGAACCACGATCTAAGAAGCTTTATTTGGAACCACTAATCAGTGGAGAATAACCAGGAAGTTGAATAAATCTCATAGGAGTTGTGAGTAAGAAGATATCCCACTTTCTATCCAGATGATTCCAGATTAGCCTGTTCGGACATATGGCAATATCTTCATGATTCTTATCAAACCAGGATGAACCACGATCTAAGAAGCTTTATTTGGAACCACTAATCAGTGGAGAATAACCAGGAAGTTGAATAAATCTCATAGGAGTTGTGAGTAAGAAGATATCCCACTTTCTATCCAGATGATTCCAGATTAGCCTGTTCGGACATATGGCAATATCTTCATGATTCTTATCAAACCAGGATGAACCACGATCTAAGAAGCTTTATTTGGAACCACTAATCAGTGGAGAATAACCAGGAAGTTGAATAAATCTCATAGGAGTTGTGAGTAAGAAGATATCCCACTTTCTATCCAGATGATTCCAGATTAGCCTGTTCGGACATATGGCAATATCTTCATGATTCTTATCAAACCAGGATGAACCACGATCTAAGAAGCTTTATTTGGAACCACTAATCAGTGGAGAATAACCAGGAAGTTGAATAAATCTCATAGGAGTTGTGAGTAAGAAGATATCCCACTTTCTATCCAGATGATTCCAGATTAGCCTGTTCGGACATATGGCAATATCTTCATGATTCTTATCAAACCAGGATGAACCACGATCTAAGAAGCTTTATTTGGAACCACTAATCAGTGGAGAATAACCAGGAAGTTGAATAAATCTCATAGGAGTTGTGAGTAAGAAGATATCCCACTTTCTATCCAGATGATTCCAGATTAGCCTGTTCGGACATATGGCAATATCTTCATGATTCTTATCAAACCAGGATGAACCACGATCTAAGAAGCTTTATTTGGAACCACTAATCAGTGGAGAATAACCAGGAAGTTGAATAAATCTCATAGGAGTTGTGAGTAAGAAGATATCCCACTTTCTATCCAGATGATTCCAGATTAGCCTGTTCGGACATATGGCAATATCTTCATGATTCTTATCAAACCAGGATGAACCACGATCTAAGAAGCTTTATTTGGAACCACTAATCAGTGGAGAATAACCAGGAAGTTGAATAAATCTCATAGGAGTTGTGAGTAAGAAGATATCCCACTTTCTATCCAGATGATTCCAGATTAGCCTGTTCGGACATATGGCAATATCTTCATGATTCTTATCAAACCAGGATGAACCACGATCTAAGAAGCTTTATTTGGAACCACTAATCAGTGGAGAATAACCAGGAAGTTGAATAAATCTCATAGGAGTTGTGAGTAAGAAGATATCCCACTTTCTATCCAGATGATTCCAGATTAGCCTGTTCGGACATATGGCAATATCTTCATGATTCTTATCAAACCAGGATGAACCACGATCTAAGAAGCTTTATTTGGAACCACTAATCAGTGGAGAATAACCAGGAAGTTGAATAAATCTCATAGGAGTTGTGAGTAAGAAGATATCCCACTTTCTATCCAGATGATTCCAGATTAGCCTGTTCGGACATATGGCAATATCTTCATGATTCTTATCAAACCAGGATGAACCACGATCTAAGAAGCTTTATTTGGAACCACTAATCAGTGGAGAATAACCAGGAAGTTGAATAAATCTCATAGGAGTTGTGAGTAAGAAGATATCCCACTTTCTATCCAGATGATTCCAGATTAGCCTGTTCGGACATATGGCAATATCTTCATGATTCTTATCAAACCAGGATGAACCACGATCTAAGAAGCTTTATTTGGAACCACTAATCAGTGGAGAATAACCAGGAAGTTGAATAAATCTCATAGGAGTTGTGAGTAAGAAGATATCCCACTTTCTATCCAGATGATTCCAGATTAGCCTGTTCGGACATATGGCAATATCTTCATGATTCTTATCAAACCAGGATGAACCACGATCTAAGAAGCTTTATTTGGAACCACTAATCAGTGGAGAATAACCAGGAAGTTGAATAAATCTCATAGGAGTTGTGAGTAAGAAGATATCCCACTTTCTATCCAGATGATTCCAGATTAGCCTGTTCGGACATATGGCAATATCTTCATGATTCTTATCAAACCAGGATGAACCACGATCTAAGAAGCTTTATTTGGAACCACTAATCAGTGGAGAATAACCAGGAAGTTGAATAAATCTCATAGGAGTTGTGAGTAAGAAGATATCCCACTTTCTATCCAGATGATTCCAGATTAGCCTGTTCGGACATATGGCAATATCTTCATGATTCTTATCAAACCAGGATGAACCACGATCTAAGAAGCTTTATTTGGAACCACTAATCAGTGGAGAATAACCAGGAAGTTGAATAAATCTCATAGGAGTTGTGAGTAAGAAGATATCCCACTTTCTATCCAGATGATTCCAGATTAGCCTGTTCGGACATATGGCAATATCTTCATGATTCTTATCAAACCAGGATGAACCACGATCTAAGAAGCTTTATTTGGAACCACTAATCAGTGGAGAATAACCAGGAAGTTGAATAAATCTCATAGGAGTTGTGAGTAAGAAGATATCCCACTTTCTATCCAGATGATTCCAGATTAGCCTGTTCGGACATATGGCAATATCTTCATGATTCTTATCAAACCAGGATGAACCACGATCTAAGAAGCTTTATTTGGAACCACTAATCAGTGGAGAATAACCAGGAAGTTGAATAAATCTCATAGGAGTTGTGAGTAAGAAGATATCCCACTTTCTATCCAGATGATTCCAGATTAGCCTGTTCGGACATATGGCAATATCTTCATGATTCTTATCAAACCAGGATGAACCACGATCTAAGAAGCTTTATTTGGAACCACTAATCAGTGGAGAATAACCAGGAAGTTGAATAAATCTCATAGGAGTTGTGAGTAAGAAGATATCCCACTTTCTATCCAGATGATTCCAGATTAGCCTGTTCGGACATATGGCAATATCTTCATGATTCTTATCAAACCAGGATGAACCACGATCTAAGAAGCTTTATTTGGAACCACTAATCAGTGGAGAATAACCAGGAAGTTGAATAAATCTCATAGGAGTTGTGAGTAAGAAGATATCCCACTTTCTATCCAGATGATTCCAGATTAGCCTGTTCGGACATATGGCAATATCTTCATGATTCTTATCAAACCAGGATGAACCACGATCTAAGAAGCTTTATTTGGAACCACTAATCAGTGGAGAATAACCAGGAAGTTGAATAAATCTCATAGGAGTTGTGAGTAAGAAGATATCCCACTTTCTATCCAGATGATTCCAGATTAGCCTGTTCGGACATATGGCAATATCTTCATGATTCTTATCAAACCAGGATGAACCACGATCTAAGAAGCTTTATTTGGAACCACTAATCAGTGGAGAATAACCAGGAAGTTGAATAAATCTCATAGGAGTTGTGAGTAAGAAGATATCCCACTTTCTATCCAGATGATTCCAGATTAGCCTGTTCGGACATATGGCAATATCTTCATGATTCTTATCAAACCAGGATGAACCACGATCTAAGAAGCTTTATTTGGAACCACTAATCAGTGGAGAATAACCAGGAAGTTGAATAAATCTCATAGGAGTTGTGAGTAAGAAGATATCCCACTTTCTATCCAGATGATTCCAGATTAGCCTGTTCGGACATATGCCATTATCTTCATGATTCTTATCAAACCAGGATGAACCACGATCTAAGAAGCTTTATTTGGAACCACTAATCAGTGGAGAATAACCAGGAAGTTGAATAAATCTCATAGGAGTTGTGAGTAAGAAGATATCCCACTTTCTATCCAGATGATTCCAGATTAGCCTGTTCGGACATATGGCAATATCTTCATGATTCTTATCAAACCAGGATGAACCACGATCTAAGAAGCTTTATTTGGAACCACTAATCAGTGGAGAATAACCAGGAAGTTGAATAAATCTCATAGGAGTTGTGAGTAAGAAGATATCCCACTTTCTATCCAGATGATTCCAGATTAGCCTGTTCGGACATATGGCAATATCTTCATGATTCTTATCAAACCAGGATGAACCACGATCTAAGAAGCTTTATTTGGAACCACTAATCAGTGGAGAATAACCAGGAAGTTGAATAAATCTCATAGGAGTTGTGAGTAAGAAGATATCCCACTTTCTATCCAGATGATTCCAGATTAGCCTGTTCGGACATATGGCAATATCTTCATGATTCTTATCAAACCAGGATGAACCACGATCTAAGAAGCTTTATTTGGAACCACTAATCAGTGGAGAATAACCAGGAAGTTGAATAAATCTCATAGGAGTTGTGAGTAAGAAGATATCCCACTTTCTATCCAGATGATTCCAGATTAGCCTGTTCGGACATATGGCAATATCTTCATGATTCTTATCAAACCAGGATGAACCACGATCTAAGAAGCTTTATTTGGAACCACTAATCAGTGGAGAATAACCAGGAAGTTGAATAAATCTCATAGGAGTTGTGGGGGTTGGGTCAAAATCGGTCAAGACGAAATCGATGTCCGAAAATCTCGGAAAAATATGAAAGATGTAAAAGCAACCTCGAGAGACTAATTGTTAATCGAGAAACCTTAAGAAAAAATTAAGTTCGAGATTCATCGTCTCGAAATCAACTGCTAGAAACATTTTCTACACAAGGAAAAAACCTACGGAAAACTAAAAACGCAAAGAACACGAACGCGCCGAAGGAACCGAGCAGCCAACACCGGACGTGGCCGTGGCCGCCGGGCGGCTAGCCCCGTGCTGGCCGTGGCCGCCGGCGGCTAGCGCCCGTGCTGGCCGTGGCCGCCGGGCGGCTAGCCCCGTGCTGGCCGTGGCCGCCGGCGGCTAGCGCCCGTGCTGGCCGTGGCCGCCGGGCGGCTAGCCCCGTGCTGGCCGTGGCCGCCGGCGGCTAGCGCCCGTGCTGGCCGTGGCCGCCGGGCGGCTAGCCCCGTGCTGGCCGTGGCCGCCGGCGGCTAGCGCCCGTGCTGGCCGTGGCCGCCGGGCGGCTAGCCCCGTGCTGGCCGTGGCCGCCGGCGGCTAGCGCCCGTGCTGGCCGTGGCCGCCGGGCGGCTAGCCCCGTGCTGGCCGTGGCCGCCGGCGGCTAGCGCCCGTGCTGGCCGTGGTCGCCGGGCGGCTAGCCCCGTGCTCGCTCGGGTCGTCGGACGGCTAGTCTTCGTGCATAAGTTCCAAGCCTCCGGGTCGCCAGAAATCCGTGTTTCACGACTTTCCGAGTCCTTATAAATAAAACTCCTTTTTCTGTTCCGGGATTTCTGAAAACCCCTAAGACGTCAACGGATAGGAAGACTTCGTATAAAACGGTGATGGTTATCGTACAACACCATTCACCTCAGCAATGGATCGAAGATCTTCCGAAAGACTCGACATCCAAGTAGGAGCATCCTTTCAGAGAAATCGTAGAAAAACAGCGGAAGCCCGGAATGCGGCCCGAAAGGGACCAACTCCGATCGGACGACCAGTTTACGATTTTCTAAAGGGATAGATGCGACGGTTTACAATTATCTTCGCATGACAAGATAAATGATAAACTTCCGAAAAGATAAATGTCAACTTTCCGAAAAGATAAATGTCAACTTTCCCGATAAACACGAAAGCCGACGAAAATGGAAAAAGTCCAGCCCACGGCAGACTCAGCCCACCAAGGATAGACCGTCATATGGGAGTATATAAGCAATGCTAGGAGCAGAGGAAGGGGGATCCGAAATCAGAAGAAAGAAACCACCCCAGAGCAATTTAGAACTTAGGCGCTTATTTCCTTTTTTAGCGAGCTGCGACTCAACTAGGTTAGATCTAGGTTCTAAGACTAGCGACGATCGACAGCTCTCGTGGCCGAGATCTCGACCTGTTGTCCAAACGTTCTCCGCAGATTCGGAAATAAGATTCTTTCTTTTTGCTCTACTTATTTCGCGTATTTATTCTCAAATTAGACTTGTCTTAACTCTGTCGTGCGTGGCCCAGCAGATAGCCGGGATCCTCGGGGAAAACTAGGTCAACTTAGTTTTCCTACGTTTTAACTTAACTAAAATCGACAGTGCGAATTTCGGTTCCCACAGTTTGGCGCTAGAAGGAGGGGGATTCACGGCTTTATCTTTCTCGCAACTACGCACGCCCAGTTAAGCATGTCTGTTGACGCGGAAAAAGACAAGCAAACACACGACGGACCAGCCGTCGATGTCAACGCTGAGAAGACTCCTGACGGAAACGTATCGACGGTCACTGCCGAGGCAAACACCGCGATGCTGGACCAGATGAAGGAACTGTTCGCCACCGCCCAGAAACGGTCGGAAGAACAGGAGAAACTAATGGCTTCACTCGCTAAACAGGTCAATACCTTAACAGCGAAAAGCAAACTCCCGCGCGGATCCACCAAGGTGAGGCGTGTCAGGAGGCTGGACTTCGGACCTTCCGAAGACCAAGAAAAAGATGCCCCGAGAAAATCCCCGGAACTCGTCCCTGACGATACCACTCCGACGGGGCAGAAGAAAACGACGGGCAACCTTCCACCTCCCGCAAGGGACAACGAAGGAGACGACGTCGAAAGAATCAATCTGGATGTCAGCGATCAATCGGATCCGTCCGACGAAGACGCCGACATCCACCACCGAAGGACCCGAAGTCAGTCAGCTCGACTGGCGGCAGCCTTCGAAAAACCCATGACAGAAGAGGAAGAAGACCTCTACTGGTCAGAGCAAGAAAGGCTGGCTGAGGACCAGACTCGGGCCTATCGCCGCCAGCGTAGACAGAAGAGCGCAAACGGCACCAGCGAGATTCACGATCTGCGTGAGTACATCGCCAAAACTGCAGCCGAGGTGAAAGCGGTAAAATCGCAGATTCACCACGCGACCAGCACTGCCCCCGAGATCGACCTGCTCCTCGAGGAGTCGAGAAAAACCCCGTTCACCTCTCGAATCACGGAGGCGCGAGTCTCGGATCCTGGGAAAATAAAGCTTCCCACCTACGATGGAACCACAGATCCAAAGGCACATCTGCAGTCTTTCCAGATTGCAATGGCAAGGTCTAAACTTCCGGAGCGGGAAAAGGATGTCGGCTGCTGTCTCCTGTTCGTCGAGAACCTCAGAGGTGCTGCGCTCGAATGGTTCTCACACTTGAAAAGAAACTCCATCGGAAGTTTCCGCCAGCTTGCTTCAGCTTTTCTGAAGCAATTCTCCATGTTCATGGACAGGGAAACTTCCGACGTGGACCTTTGGAGCCTAATTCAAAAGGAAGACGAACCGCTCCGCGACTACATAAAGAGGTTCAAACTCGTGATGTCCAGGGTAACAGGCCTCAGCGATAGAGTCGCCATCGACGCCCTGAGGAAGAACCTCTGGTACAAATCGAAGTTCCGAAAGTGGATTTCTCTGGAAAGGCCACGCACCATCCAAGATACCCTCCACAAGGCAACGGATTTCATCATCATGGAAGAAGAGATGAAAATCCTAGCGCAAAAGCATGGACCGCCGAAAGCGTCCGGCAAGAAGAAAACCTCTCGTAACGACAAGTACGTCCATCACGAGGGGGAAGACGTCCAAGGCGAACATAATTACGCCGTTAATTCCGAGCAAGGAAGGACCTCCGGAAACACCTGGACGCGGAACTCGTACAAGGACAATTCCAGCTGCGAGTTCCATCAGACGAGAGGTCACTCCACCGCCAACTGCAAAGTCCTCGGCGCTAGACTCATTATGAAGCTGCTCGACGGCAAACTAGCAACGGTCAAGAGCATGAAAGACCTGATCCTAGATTCTGACCGTCCGCCGAGGACCGACGGAGCCAATCCCAATAACGCTCCTGGAACTCAATCGGGCGAAAAACGCGAACGGAGACAAGACGGCGAAGGAAACAACAACAACCGCCAAAGGATCAACATGGTCATCGGAGGATCGCATTTTTACCAGGACTCTGTGTCGTCGATCAAAGCCTACGGACGGAAGGCCGAGACAAGCCCCGGATGGTGTCCGGAGGACGACGTTCCCAGTCACGCAATCACCTTCGAGGAACAGGATACGACCGGACTCGATAAACCCCACTACGATCCTCTGGTCATCGACTTGGTGATTCAAGATCTCGAAGTCGGCCGCATCCTCATCGACACAGGAAGCACGGTCAATATCATGTTCCGCGACACTCTGCAGAGGATGAACATACCCCTCGGAGAAGTCATCCCAGAGCCAAGACCACTAACTGGATTCTCGGGCGTCACATCCATGACCCTCGGAAAAATCAGACTCCCGGTCATGGCTAAAGAAGTCACGAAGATCGTCGAATTCGCGGTAGTGGATAACCCGGCTATCTATAACGCCATAATGGGAACTCCTTGGATAAATGCCATGAAGGCAGTCCCGTCCACTTACCATCTCGGCGTCAAATTTCCAACACCAACTGGAACAGCGGTAATCTGGGGAAGCCAAAAACAGTCGCGACTCTGCTTCCTAGCCGAACATAAACTTCGCAGCAATCGGAACGCCCCAGTAGCTAACCCGAAGCGAACCAAGAAGAACCTGAGTACCTCCGAGAACTCAGCAAAAAGCAACTCGGATTTATCCGAACAGGCCACAACTCAGGATACTGGAAAAATCCTCGAGTCCGTCGCCGAAAAAACGGATGATCCAACTCCCGACGCGACCGCCGACTTAGCTGAAACAGTCAAGGCGCCAGAAATCGTGGAGTAATAACAACCGTGATAGAAGCAGAACTACGAGATGGCTTGATCCTCGCAAGAGGTACGTAGGCAGCTCGTCGCAACCCGACGAGTTCAGCTATCCCCCTCGCCAAAAAGGGGGGGGGAGATGGGAACGGATATCCTTGTACTCCCGCAAAAACACTTTTCGCATGTAGTCTACATTATAAATGATAAATCCTTTTGATTCAAATGCTTACTCAACGCATAAACATTAAGGAAAACGAAAATCATATCTTTAAGGAACGCGAGACGTCGTTAGTTCCCAAAAGGTCTCGATTCTCCATTTTCCTCCAAACAGTCCATCCGCGACTCTAAAAACTCCACTAAACAGTCCATCCGCGACTCTAAAAACCATTTCCGTCGATTGGCCCCGACGGAAAAATACAGAAACGTTTCACTCAATCAAATTCGTAGTCCGGCTTCTAACGAAGTCCTTTTGCATCCGACAAGGATATCATAGCGCGCTATACAAAAAATCCAAATTTTGGTTAGCTCTTCGTAAAGGAAGTAGCTCGACTCGTACCCAAACGAATCATATAAGCCGATAAGCACTTCGCAGATTCTAGAACGGTACGAGTCAGGTCAAAATCGCAAACAAGCAAAACGAAAGCCGATTTGTCATCGCACAGCTTCAGTCCGAAAGTAGACCTAGGTCTTGCCCTAAACCCGGCCTTGCTGGTATCTAAGACATCTCATAGGCATAAGTATCCAGAATACGAGATCCCAAAATTTGCCTCTTATCGCTTACAAACCTAACGTTCACTACGAAGTGACCTACGGACCTAGCGACAAAAAAAAGAGATTGAATGCGAAGTGACTACGCGTATTCAAACCCTCAACACTTGACGAAAGTATAAATCAAAACGCATAGTTCATAAAAGGCATTTATAACAGGGATTCGAAAGCCACCAACGGCCGATCCCGAAAAACATAAAGTCACGCGACCTCCTAGGAGTCGCGACACATACATACAAACGGCCACAGTTGGCCTATCATAAATTATAATCAAATGCATAGCAGTCGGTTAGAGATATTCCGAACGAAGAATCGGGCTGGTCGACCTCCTCACCCCCGTCGCCTGCGTTTGAACCCTCGCCTACATCCGCCGTATCCTCCGAGACTTGGATAGGATTCCACAGTTCTCGAATTCTCCCTTCAATCGGAGGAACAAAGGATTCGGCGCTGGCACATATCCTCATCGAGCCATCCATCGTGGCAAGTTCGCCGGAAAGAGAGAAGTCCTCACGCTGCATCTTGCTGAGGGTACCGACCGAACCACGGCACTCGCGAAAATCACCTACAAAGTCCTGAGCCTCTTTGTACGCTTCGAACTCAGTAGAAAAAATTTCGGCCCTTCGGTTCATCTCGGCGGCAGCTCTTCTCCGTCCGCTCCTTTCCGCACGAGCGAGGGCTCGAGCCTGGACCTTGGCTTGCCGGCGATTTTGCTCCTCCACCTCCAGCCGATACTTAGCAAATTCCCTTTCCGTTTCCTCCGCTTTGAAACGGGCCAGCCGGGCAGTGCGGAAACTCCCATCGATCGATGCATTCCACACTCTCACGGCCTGCAAAGAAGCCGAGGTCAAATAAAAAGAAAAGTGGAGTTACTCAAGTTTCAAAAACAAACCTCGTTGACCAAGCGAGCACCCTCCGCAGTCACCTTGTCCCTTTCCTCGTTGTCTAAAGACTCGTCACGGGAAAACGCCGGAGGGAGTTCGTCAAAGAAGTCACCCGGGGGAGGAACATCCCGATTCTCTGAGGTAAAGCCAGGATCATATCTCGGCGGCGCGCCATCTCCCGACGAAGTCTCGAAAGCGATCCCTTTATCTTTACGAGGTCTCCGCCTCTGCCTCAAAGGGGCAAAAACGTAGGACCTATCGTTCACACAGGGACGTGTACCACCTCGCGATCGGTGAAGCGCGACCGCCCCTCGAATCCGGTCAAGAGTAAAGGAGTTCCAGGAACAAGGCCTCGACCTAAAAAGATCCCTCCTGACCGAAAGATCGGAAGGAACATGCGCGAGACACCTGTTCTCTAAAAAAAAAAAAAAAAAAAAAAAAAAAACGTTCGGTATTCGCCTTTCGGATTATAAGAGAGGGGATGCGACAATCTTACCTCGCTGGTACAACCAGTCTGTCGGGAATAGATGGAGAAAGCCTTCCTCGACAGACTCTCCGTCTATCCTCACAAAAAAGAAACGATCGACATAATCCTTGGCGTGCGAGGTGACTCCATTGATTACCGAAAAGTTGGTCCTCGCCTTCATGGAGTAAACTCCATTGATGCTCGTCGCCTTGGAGTTCCATAAACCTTCGAGGGCCTGAACAATGACCCAGGGATTGGGAACCACAGTCGACATTGCGTCAAGAACGCCTCGTAACAAGTAAAGTAACCTTCCGGAGGATGCTCCGAACTCTCATTCCCGCAGGGAATGCGAAACACAACTCCCTCCGGAACCCCATAAAACTCTCGAAGAGTTTCGAGATATTCGGGGATACTTCGCTCGGTGAGTCAACTTCTCCACGCGCCCTCAGAGGTCGCCGGGGAATCGGGATCACGGGAAGGGGAGCATCAGTGCCAAAGACAGCGTCGCAGTACGCGTTCCTGTTGATCTCTGAAACCTCGGGCTTCGGATTTTCTTCCTCAGCGTGAAAACTATCCGAAGACGAGTGAGACTGCCTCCTCGAGAATTTCGATCTTGAAGTCATTCTTTTCTTAAAAAGTAGAGAGAGAATTTGCAAGAGAGAGATTAGCTTGAGATTCTTGGGTGAAGTAAGAATGGTAAAGAATTCACAAGTACTTATAGGCAAAAAAAATTTTACTATTCACCCCGACCTTCGATACGATTTCGTCTCCATTCTTTCCTCATGAACCATACCGCAAGCTAGGATCTCCAAACCCTACGATTCCTAGCTAGCTGGGGGGCTAACTGTTGGGGTCAAAATCGGTCAAGACGAAATCGATGTCCGAAAATCTCGGAAAAATATGAAAGATGTAAAAGCAACCTCGAGAGACTAATTGTTAATCGAGAAACCTTAAGAAAAAAATTAAGTTCGAGATTCATCGTCTCGAAATCAACTGCTAGAAACATTTTCTACACAAGGAAAAAACCTACGGAAAACTAAAAACGCAAAGAACACGAACGCGCCGAAGGAACCGAGCAGCCAACACCGGACGTGGCCGTGGCCGCCGGGCGGCTAGCCCCGTGCTGGCCGTGGCCGCCGGCGGCTAGCGCCCGTGGCCGTGGCCGCCGGCGGCTAGCCCCGTGCTGGCCGTGGCCGCCGGCGGCTAGCGCCGTGCTGGCCGTGGCCGCCGGGCGGCTAGCCCCGTGCTGGCCGTGGCCGCCGGCGGCTAGCGCCGTGCTGGCCGTGGCCGCCGGCGGCTAGCCCCGTGCTGGCCGTGGCCGCCGGCGGCTAGCGCCCGTGCTGGCCGTGGCCGCCGGGCGGCTAGCCCGTGCTGGCCGTGGCCGCCGGCGGCTAGCGCCCGTGCTGGCCGTGGCCGCCGGGCGGCTAGCCCCGTGCTGGCCGTGGCCGCCGGCGGCTAGCGCCCGTGCTGGCCGTGGCCGCCGGGCGGCTAGCCCCGTGCTGGCCGTGGCCGCCGGCGGCTAGCGCCCGTGCTGGCCGTGGCCGCCGGGCGGCTGCTGGCCGTGGCCGCCGGCGGCTAGCGCCCGTGCTGGCCGTGGTCGCCGGGCGGCTAGCCCCGTGCTCGCTCGGGTCGTCGGACGGCTAGTCTTCGTGCATAAGTTCCAAGCCTCCGGGTCGCCAGAAATCCGTGTTTCACGACTTTCCGAGTCCTTATAAATAAAACTCCTTTTTCTGTTCCGGGATTTCTGAAAACCCCTAAGACGTCAACGGATAGGAAGACTTCGTATAAAACGGTGATGGTTATCGTACAACACCATTCACCTCAGCAATGGATCGAAGATCTTCCGAAAGACTCGACATCCAAGTAGGAGCATCCTTTCAGAGAAATCGTAGAAAAACAGCGGAAGCCCGGAATGCGGCCCGAAAGGGACCAACTCCGATCGGACGACCAGTTTACGATTTTCTAAAGGGATAGATGCGACGGTTTACAATTATCTTCGCATGACAAGATAAATGATAAACTTCCGAAAAGATAAATGTCAACTTTCCGAAAAGATAAATGTCAACTTTCCCGATAAACACGAAAGCCGACGAAAATGGAAAAAGTCCAGCCCACGGCAGACTCAGCCCACCAAGGATAGACCGTCATATGGGAGTATATAAGCAATGCTAGGAGCAGAGGAAGGGGGATCCGAAATCAGAAGAAAGAAACCACCCAGAGCAATTTAGAACTTAGGCGCTTATTTCCTTTTTTAGCGAGCTGCGACTCAACTAGGTTAGATCTAGGTTCTAAGACTAGCGACGATCGACAGCTCTCGTGGCCGAGATCTCGACCTGTTGTCCAAACGTTCTCCGCAGATTCGGAAATAAGATTCTTTCTTTTTGCTCTATTATTTCGCGTATTTATTCTCAAATTAGACTTGTCTTAACTCTGTCGTGCGTGGCCCAGCAGATAGCCGGGATCCTCGGGGAAAACTAGGTCAACTTAGTTTTCCTACGTTTTAACTTAACTAAAATCGACAGTGCGAATTTCGGTTCCCACAATATCCCACTTTCTATCCAGATGATTCCAGATTAGCCTGTTCGGACATATGGCAATATCTTCATGATTCTTATCAAACAGGATGAACCACGATCTAAGAAGCTTTATTTGAACCACTAATCAGTGGAGAATAACCAGGAAGTTGAATAAATCTCATAAGTGTTGTGAGCAAGAAGATATCCCACTTCTATCCAGATGATTCCAGATTTGCCTGTTCGGACATATGCCAATTATCTTCATGATTCTTATCAAACCAGGATGAACCACGATCTAAGAAGCTTTATTTGGAACCACTAATCAGTGGAGAATAACCAGAAGTTGAATAAATCTCATAGGAGTTTGTGAGTAAGAAAGATATCCCACTTTCTATCCAGATGATTCCAGATTAGCCTGTTCGGACATATGGCAATATCTTCATGATTCTTATCAAACCAGGATGAACCACGATCTAAGAAGCTTTATTTGGAACCACTAATCAGTGGAGAATAACCAGGAAGTTGAATAAATCTCATAGGAGTTGTGAGTAAGAAGATATCCCACTTTCTATCCAGATGATTCCAGATTAGCCTGTTCGGACATATGGCATTATCTTCATGATTCTTATCAAACCAGGATGAACCACGATCTAAGAAGCTTTATTTGGAACCACTAATCAGTGGAGAATAACCAGGAAGTTGAATAAATCTCATAGGAGTTGTGAGTAAGAAGATATCCACCTTCTATCCAGATGATTCCAGATTAGCCTGTTCGACATATGGCAATATCTTCATGATTCTTATCAACCAGGATGAACCACGATCTAAGAAGCTTTATTTGGAACCACTAATCAGTGGAGAATAACCAGGAAGTTGAATAAATCTCATAGGAGTTTTGTGAGTAAGAAGATATCCCACTTTCTATCCATATGCCAGATGATTCCAGATTAGCCTGTTCGGACATATGGCAATATCTTCATGATTCTTATCAAACCAGGATGAACCACGATCTAAGAAGCTTTATTTGGAACCACTAATCAGTGGAGAATAACCAGGAAGTTGAATAAATCTCATAGGAGTTGTGAGTAAGAAGATATCCCACTTTCTATCCAGATGATTCCAGATTAGCCTGTTCGGACATATGGCAATATCTTCATGATTCTTATCAAACCAGGATGAACCACGATCTAAGAAGCTTTATTTGGAACCACTAATCAGTGGAGAATAACCAGGAAGTTGAATAAATCTCATAGGAGTTGTGAGTAAGAAGATATCCCACTTTCTATCCAGATGATTCCAGATTAGCCTGTTCGGACATATGGCAATATCTTCATGATTCTTATCAAACCAGGATGAACCACGATCTAAGAAGCTTTATTTGGAACCACTAATCAGTGGAGAATAACCAGGAAGTTGAATAAATCTCATAAGTGTTGTGAGTAAGAAGATATCCCACCTTCTATCCAGATGATTCCAGATTAGCCTGTTCGGACATATGCCATTATCTTCATGATTCTTATCAAACCAGGATGAACCACGATCTAAGAAGCTTTATTTGGAACCACTAATCAGTGGAGAATAACCAGGAAGTTGAATAAATCTCATAGGAGTTGTGAGTAAGAAGATATCCCACTTTCTATCCAGATGATTCCAGATTAGCCTGTTCGGACATATGGCAATATCTTCATGATTCTTATCAAACCAGGATGAACCACGATCTAAGAAGCTTTATTTGGAACCACTAATCAGTGGAGAATAACCAGGAAGTTGAATAAATCTCATAAGTGTTTGTGAGCAAGAAGATATCCCACCTTCTATCCAGATGATTCCAGATTAGCCTGTTCGGACATATGCCAATTATCTTCATGATTCTTATCAAACCAGGATGAACCACGATCTAAGAAGCTTTATTTGGAACCACTAATCAGTGGAGAATAACCAGGAAGTTGAATAAATCTCATAGGAGTTGTGAGTAAGAAGATATCCCACTTCTATCCAGAGATTAGCCTGTTCGGACATATGGCAATATCTTCATGATTCTTATCAAACAGGATGAACCACGATCTAAGAAGCTTTATTTGGAACCACTAATCAGTGGAGAATAACCAGGAAGTTGAATAAATCTCATAGGAGTTGTGAGTAAGAAGATATCCCACCACCTTTATCCAGATGATTCTAGATTTGCCTGTTCGACATATGGCAATATCTTCATGATTCTTATCAAACCAGGATGAACCACGATCTAAGAAGCTTTATTTGGAACCACTAATCAGTGGAGAATAACCAGGAAGTTGAATAAATCTCATAGGAGTTGTGAGTAAGAAGATATCCCCACTTTCTATCCAGATGATTCCAGATTAGCCTGTTGGACATTGGCAATATCTTCATGATTCTTATCAAACCAGGATGAACCACGATCTAAGAAGCTTTTATTTGGAACCACTAATCAGTGGAGAATAACCAGGAAGTTGAATAATCTCATAGGAGTTGTGAGTAAGAAGATATCCACTTTCTATCCAGATGATTCCAGATTAGCCTGTTCGGACATATGGCAATATCTTCATGATTCTTATCAAACCAGGATGAAACCACGATCTAAGAAGCTTATTTTGGAACCAATAATCAGTGGAGAATAACCAGGAAGTTGAATAAATCTCATAGGAGTTGTGAGTAAGAAGATATCCCACTTTCTATCCAGATGATTCCAGATTAGCCTGTTCGGACATATGGCAATATCTTCAATGATTCTTTTATAAACCAGGATGAACCACGATCTAAGAAGCTTTATTTGGAACCACTAATCAGTGGAGAATAACCAGGAAGTTGAATAAAATCTCAAGGAGTTGTGAGTAAGGAAGATATCCCACTTCTATCCACTATTCTATCCGATGATTCCAGATTAGCACTGTTCGGACATATGGCATTATCTTCATGATTCTTATCAAACCAGGATGAACCACGATCTAAGAAGCTTTATTTTGGAACCACTAATCAGTGGAGAATAACCAGGAAGTTGAATAAGTCTCATAGGAGTTGTGATTAAGAAGATATCCCACTTTCTATCCAGATGATTCCAGATTAGCCTGTTCGGACATATGGCAATATCTTCATGATTCTTATCAAACCAGGATGAACCACGATCTAAGAAGCTTTATTTGGAACCACTAATCAGTGGAGAATAACCAGGAAGTTGAATAAATCTCATAGGAGTTGTGAGTAAGAAGATATCCCACTTTTCTATCCAGATGATTCCAGATTAGCCTGTTCGGACAATATGGTCAATATCTTCATGATTCT
>NW_026615731.1:0-41258 GCF_000801105.2 Raphanus sativus
ATCCTGATGATATAGGCACAAAGAGGGCCTTGCTCAAGCTGGTTGGATAGGGGTGAGGATCAATGAACCGGTTGCTAATGAAGTGGAGTGAGATGGAAGGATCTGATGTAGAGGATGGTTTGAGTGATGGATCGGTTGTATTGAGACTCGCAAAGACACCAATGGAGATGAGAAACACCACTTGGGCGTATAACCAACTTGATGATTCAATGGATGGCAAATGGGATAGATGTGGATATGGATCTAAGTTGCTTGTTCGAATAAACAACTCAACAAAGACAAAGAGTTGGTTTGATGTGGTGAGGTTTTGATTGATTCACACAACCAAAGGATGGATCGAAGTGTAACCACAAGTTCTATGATGAGGAACTTGATATAACACGATTTGCTCTCAAGAATGCTTCTCACAAACTCTCAAAAGGCTTAGTAGTTGCTAGGGGCAAACAGACTCATATATTTCATAAAGATTGAAAGATACATGACTGCTTATAAGGGACTTATATAGTGTCCAATGCAGTTGTGCCCTTCTAGGGGTCTTGAAGCAAAAACAATACAAAGACTCGATCTAGGACTTAAGAAAGCATAGGCTAAACAATGCCTGACTCAACGAAATGAAATAAAAGAAATAAAATGTCTCAAGACCCTGCAAGATAAACCATAGGATATAAATCATAATGTAAATGGACTTACCTTACTTACCTTGATGCGGATGAGATTTGAAAGAAAGTAGCCGTTGGAGAGGAGCCTCTTTTGATCTTGTGAGGTGATGTCGTTTGAAGGCTTGCTCTTCTCTTCTCAATGCTCACCGTTTCACTTAGGCGTGATGACAAATAAGGAAACCATTCCTTTGTGAGGAAGAATGGACCATATATTATCATCATCCTTTGGACCAACTTGTATAACATAAGCTTCATCTTTATTAGCTTCCCCTCCGGTTATAGTGAATTGATCCATGCGGTTTGTGATGGCTTCTAGCTTGGTGTTGATGTTGCTCTTGATGAGAAGAACTTCTATGGCTTTGTTAAAGCTGGCAGTAACACCTCTAGTTCCTGATCTTGTCCTTGGAGCTTGTCTAAGTGTGGGGGATGTTGATGTCTGGTTCTATGTCCTCATCATTCTCTCCCTCTTGAGAAGGTTCTGACCTCAGAACAGTTTCATCTGCATGAAAGTAAGATAAATCTGACACATTGAAAGTAGAAGAAACATTAAACTCAACCGGCAGCTCCAATTGATAGGCATTGTCATTGATCTTCTTCAAGACTTTGAATGGGCCATCTCCTCTTGGTGAGAGCTTGGACTTCCTTTGCTTTGGGAACCTCTCGGACCTCATATGTAACCAAACCCAATCTCCTGGTTCAAATGAAACCTCCTTTCTTCCCTTGTCACCTTGCTTCTTGTTTTGCTCATTTTGCTTCTCTAGGTTCTCCTTAACCTTCTGGTGGATTTTCTTCATAAGTTCAGCCTTAGTCTCACCATCAGTACTCACCATTTGATCCTTTTGGGTAGAATAGGAGAGAGATCTAAAGGAGTCATTGGCTTAAAACCATACACAATCTCAAAAGGTGAAAGTTTAGTAGCTGAATGAGGAACTCTATTATAAGCAAATTCAATGAAAGGTAGACAATCAAGCCAATTCCTCAAGTTCTTACCAACCGTGGCTCTCAAGAGAGTGGATAGAGTGCGGTTAACAACCTCAGTTTGCCATCAGTTTGAGGATGGCAAGTGGTAGAGAACAAGAGCTTGGTACCCAACTTCCTCCAAATGGTCCTCCAAAAGTGGCTCAAGAACTTTGTGTCCCTGTCAGAAACAATAGTTCTAGGAATACCATGAAGCTTAACCACTTCCTTAAAGAATAAATCAGCAGTTTGAGTAGCATCATTAGTCTTATTGCAAGGAATAAAATGAGCCATCTTAGAAAACCTGTCCACCACAACAAAGATGGAGTCCTTGTTCCTGATCTTTGGCAAACCTAAAACAAAATCCATGGAATATCTACCCAAGGTAGGTCAGGAATAGGTAAAGGAATGTAAAGACCATGAGGATGTAACCTGGATTTAGCTTTGAGACAAACAATGCATCTTGCGCATAGCTTCTCAACATCTCTTCTCAAGTGTGGCCAGTAGAAGTGTTCTGCCGCTATACTTAAGGTTTTGTCACGCCCAAAGTGTCCCATAAGTCCACCACCATGTGCTTCTCTCAAGATCAAGTCTCGCATGGAACCTTGTGGGATACACAACCTCTTATCCTTAAATAGAAACTCATCATGCTGATAGAAGGATCCAAATGCGGCTTGCTTGCACTGCTTGTAGATGTCTCCAAAGTCTGGATCTTCTTGGTACTGCTCTTTGATGTGTTCAAACCCCATTACCTTGGCTTCCATCAAAGATATAAGCGCATGCCTTCTTGACAAAGCATCAGCTACAATGTTCTCCTTTCCTTTCTTGTACTTGATGATATAAGGAAAAGATTCCACAAACTCTAGCCACCTTGCGTGCCTCTTCTTCAAGGTAGTTTGTCCTCTCAAATACTTGAGTGTCTCGTGGTCAGTGTGGATCACAAACTCCTTAGAGAGTAGATAGTGCTGCCAAGTCTCCAATGACCTCACTAGTGCATATAACTCTTTATCATAGGTAGGATAGTTGAGTGTAGCTCCATGTAACTTCTCACTGAAGAATGCTACTGGCTTTCCTCCTTGAGTCAACACTGCTCCAATACCTGTCCCTGATGCATCACATTCAATCTCAAAAGTTTTGTTAAAATCAGGTAAGACTAAAACAGGAGCATTAGTTAAACTATCTTTGAGGTTTTGAAAAGCCTCATCCTGTTCACTTCCCCATTTGAAAGCCACATCTTTCTTGATTACTGAAGTTAATGGGGCTGCTATGGTGCTGAAGTCTCGGACAAATCTTCTATAGAAGCTTGCTAGCCCATGGAAACTCCTCACATGACCTATTGTAGTTGGCGTGGGCCACTCTTGTACTGCTTTGATCTTCTCTTCATCCACCTTTAGACCCTGTGAACTAACAACAAAGCCTAGGAAAACTAGTTGATCAGTGCAAAAGGTACATTTCTTGAGATTAGCATAGAGATGCTCTTGGCGCAAGGTTTCCAAAACCTTTTCAAGATGAATAAGATGATCTTCTAAGCTGTTGCTATAGACTAAGATGTCATCAAAGTATACAACTACAAACTTACAGATGTACTCCCTTAGAACATGGTTCATGAGGCGCATGAAAGTGCTTGGAGCATTGGTAAGACCAAATGGCATGACTAGCCATTCATAGAGACCTCTCTTGGTCTTGAAAGCAGTCTTCCACTCATCTCCTTCTTTCATTCTTACCTGGTGATAACCACTCTTCAAATCTATCTTTGAGAAGATAGTGGCACCACTGAGTTCATCTAGCATGTCATCTAGTCGTGGGATTGGATGTCTATACTTGATGGTGATGTTGTTTATGGCTCGGCAATCAACACACATCCTCCAAGTCCCATCTTTCTTTGGCACTAGAAGAACTGGAACTGCACAAGGACTTAGACTTTCTCTTATGTATCCCTTGTCCATCAAGTCTTGCACTTGTCTCTCCAATTCTTTGGCTTCCTCCGGATTGACTCTATAGGCTGGTCGGTTTGGCAATGGAGCTCCTGGTACTAGATCAATCTGGTGTTCTATTCCTCTTATTGGTGGTAAACCAGCAGGAATATCTTCTGGAAAGATATCAGGGAACTTCTCAAGTAGTTGCACAACTTCTGGTGGGAGTTCTTGATCTTTATAATCTGTCAAAACACCTTCCTTAAAGATCATTAGTAGCACCTGTGTTTTGTTTTCTAAAGATTTTAAAACTTTAGATGGACTAATATAGAGATTAGTCTTACTTACCTTGTTTCCTTTGCTCATATCCTTTTGCAAGTCAAAGACTTGTTGTGGGGTTAAAGGAGCTAGGTTGTGCTTGCGGTTGTTGTGAGTGAAACTATAGTAGTTGGTGCGTCCATTGTGTATGGTCTCCTTATCAAATTGCCAAGGCCTGCCAAGCAAAAGATGACCAGCTTGCATAGGAACCACATCACAAATTACCTTGTCAGCATATCGACCTATGCTGAAAGAAACTTCCACTTGTTCACCAATCTTTAGCTCGGTTTCATCATTTAACCACTTCAATATATAAGGTCTTGGATGTGTGGTTGTCTTGAGACCTAGCTTATCAACCAAATACTTGCTAGCAACATTAGTACATGAACCACCATCAATGATCAAGCTACATACCTTAGATTCAATGGTGCATCTTGTATGAAAGATGTTCTCCCTTTGAATAGTTTCTGGTTCGAACATTGCACTAAGTACTCTTCTTGTCACAAGTATCTCTCCCTCATCTGGATAATCAGTGATCTCCTCATCAGTAGCGTCCGCTTCTTCTTCTTCTTGTTGAAATAAATAAAGGAATGACCAGAAGAAGAAGCTGGTTGATGATCCAAAGAGAATTCATCAAGAGAAGCCAATTTGGTTCTGTTTGTGCAGTCTTGCTCCACAAGCTACTATCTTGACCTAACTTACCTTTCAAGGCAAGAAAGGAGTTTGGAGACTTAATATGGACGTGGGAAACACTGAGATGTCAAGGAAACATGTTTCAATTAAAATAAGAGAGCCTGGTTTGAATTTGAAAAGAAGAAGTCACATGTTGCTTAAGAGAAGCAGCTGGACCTGTCACTTTCACTCAACCAGGCTGTGTAAACCTCTCTCCTGTCACTCTCACTCCCTCTGGTCGAGATTCACCTTGGCTGCATCCTTCTGGCTTCATCAGAAACCCCACAATAATATTTGTTTAGTCATTCCCTTGTTTAATCATTGTTTATTGTAAGTGATTGTCTATTTAAAGACTTCACCACCTCTTGTAACAATTATCCAGTATCAATACAAGTTCTCTCTGTCTAATTTCGTGGCTCTCTCTCCCTTGCTTGTGTGTAAACAATATTCACAATGTAAGGAGTTTAGAGTTATGGTTTAGAGGCTGCCTTAACTCTCTTTCTCTTAAGGCAGCCTAATACTTGTAAAACACACTCTAAACTCTTCTTCTTCTTCTCTTAAGCTCTAGATTACTGATTCTAAATCCTCTTCATCTTAAGTACACAAACTCAAAGTGTTGTGTTACTGCAGAAGGATAGATTCAAACTAGAGATTGTTTGCCACACATAACCAGTTTACTGTCTAGGATCTTGGTTATAGTGTAGGCTGTTTAAGAGGATTCAACCACCAGTTAGTTGTCTCTTCCTTTGTTTGGTGAGTTCCTATTGTATGGTTGAAGGGGATTCAGTTACAAGTTAACTGAATACTCTCTTGACATGAGGCAAACACTCATGAATTTCAACACTTCTTGAGTCTCATATCCTCCCTCTTCTCTAAGGATCATGACTCTTTGATTAGGACAATCTCTTGCATAATGTCCCTTACCTTGGCACTTGTAGCAAGTGATGTCTCGGTTTCTAGGTGCACTAGGCTTGCTTTGTTCAGCCTTGTTGCCCTTAGATGCATCAGTAGTGGAGTTCTTCTTGAACCGGCTCTCAACCTCAATGGACTTGCCCTTGTCATTTCTTTGAGCTGGTGGAGTCCAAGTGTTCTTACTTCTACTTGTAGCTGCGGTTTTGCGCTTGATGTGTTGCTCTGCTTGGATAGCAAAGTGGATTAGATCATGGAAGTGCTCATAGTTCTGTCTCTCCACCTTTCTTGTTATCCTATCTTGAAGTCCATCCAAGAATTGTGCCATCAAGGTTTCCTCAGAGTCTTGAACTTCTAAGCGGTTCCTCATAGCATCAAACTCTTCATAGTACTCCTCAACTGACTTGGATCCTTGAGTGAGCTTCCTGAACCTCTTTTGCAAGTCACGGTAGTAGTAACTTGGCACATATCTTCTCCTCAGCATGGCTCTCATGTCATCCCAAAGAGCAATGGGTGCACGCCTTAGCCTTCTCCTCTCGGATAGCTCTCGATCCCACCATGTCAAGGCGGTTTCAGTGAGCTGAGCAGCAGCTAGAGAGACCTTCCTTAGCTCGGAGTAATGGTAATAGTCGAAGATGTACTCCATGCGTGTCTCCCAATCAATGTAGGCATCAGGATTAACCTTTCCAGCAAAGGTTGGTGGCGTGAGCTTCAAGTCCTTGCCTCCTTGCCATTGATCATGCTCTTGATCATGACCTCTTCCTCGGTTTCTTCCTCTATCTCTAGCATTTCTTCTAGGAGGGGGTCTTTGTTCTTCTTCTTCTAGACTCGGCATGTCACTATCCGAATCATCCTCAGCTCGGGGGTTGTCTTGTTGTTGTTGTTGTTGTTGTTGTTGTTGTTGTTGTTGTTGTGGTTGCTGGTCTTGGGGGTTGTTGTTTGCTCCTTGAGCCGGTTGGTTGGCTCGAGCTTGTTGCCCTTGCTCTAGGCGAGTCATCCTTTCACTGATGGATTGCATTGCAACTAGGAGTTGAGCCATAGTAGTTGCGGTATCAGCTGAAGTTGAGCTAGTGTCTCCCATGTCTTAACCTGAAAAGAGTTTCAAGATCAAGTGAAGTTATCAAAGAAATAAAACTACAAATGAAATGCAAAGGGTCGAGATATAAAAACTATATGATAGCAAAGAAGTATGCAAAAAGAAAGAAATCTCGAAATGCAAATGCCTTGTTCTAAAGATGGAAAGATGATATGCGATGGAGCTATACTAGGAAACTCGAAATGCAACAATCACAAAAACAGAAATCTTTTGGGTTTTTCTTGGGATTTTCGGATCAAACAATAAAAACAAAACAAACTTTTATTTTCTTTTCGATTTATATGAAACAAGAACAACTATAAGCTTATCAATGGTGAAACACAAGAACTAAAGGAAAAATAAATTTTATGGGTTTTTCTTTATCAAAACTAAACGATCTATCTAAAGAGAAAAGAAACAACCTGATTTGGAGCGTTTAAGCTCTGATACCAAAATGATATAGGCACAAAGAGGGCCTTGCTCAAGCTGGTTGGATAGGGGTGAGGATCAATGAACCGGTTGCTAATGAAGTGGAGTGAGATGGAAGGATCTGATGTAGAGGATGGTTTGAGTGATGGATCCGGTTGTATTGAGACTCGCAAAGACACCAATGGAGATGAGAAACACCACTTGGTCGTATAACCAACTTGATGATTCAATGGATGGCAAATGGGATAGATGTGGATATGGATCTAAGTTGCTTGTTCGAATAAACAACTCAACAAAGACAAAGAGATGGTTTGATGTGGTGAGGTTTTGATTGATTCACACAACCAAAGGATGGATCGAAGTGTAACCACAAGTTCTATGATGAGGAACTTGATATAACACGATTTTGCTCTCAAGAATGCTTCTCACAAACTCTCAAAAGGCTTAGTAGTTGCTAGGGGCAAACTGACTCATATATTTCATAAAGGTTGAAAGATACATGACTGCTTATAAGGGACTTATATAGTGTCCAATGCAGTTGTGCCCTTCTAGGGGTCTTGAAGCAAAAACAATACAAAGACTCGATCTAGGACTTAAGAAAGCATAGGCTAAACAATGCCTGACTCAACGAAATGAAATAAAAGAAATAAAATGTCTCAAGACCCTGCAAGATAAACCATAGGATATAAATCATAATGTAAATGGACTTACCTTACTTACCTTGATGCGGATGAGATTTGAAAAGAAAGTAGCCGTTGGAGAGGAGCCTCTTTTGATCTTGTGAGGTGATGTCGTTTGAAGGCTTGCTCTTCTCTTCTCAATGCTCACCGTTTCACTTAGGCGTGATGACAAATAAGGAAACCATTCCTTTGTGAGGAAGAATGGACCATATATTATCATCATCCTTTGGACCAACTTGTATAACATAAGCTTCATCTTTATTAGCTTCCCCTCCGGTTATAGTGAATTGATCCATGCGGTTTGTGATGGCTTCTAGCTTGGTGTTGATGTTGCTCTTGATGAGAAGAACTTCTATGGCTTTGTTAAAGCTGGCAGTAACACCTCTAGTTCCTGATCTTGTCCTTGGAGCTTGTCTAAGTGTGGGGATGTTGATGTCTGGTTCTATGTCCTCATCACCTGACCAGCAGCAACATTGTTTAATCTATTCTCTTTGTCTTGTTTCTAATCTCATTGTCTTTAAATATTGTAACCATTGCACACAATTAATTCAAGGAAATAGTTCTCCTTCTTTCCTCTTATCAAAATCGTCACTCTCTCTCTCTCTCTTACTCTCTCTCGCTTGTTCTTGATTTATTCACTCTGTTCTTGAGATTTCTAACAAATACCTTTATCCTTTTCTTATTTCTTTGATCTTAGTTTTCATAAATCAAAAGCCATAAAAATTTTTACTTGTTCTAGTTGCATCCGTGTTTTGATTCATAAAAGAAAAATCCTAAAAAGTTTATTGTGTTCTTTCCTTTTTGTTGATCACGCCAAGATTTGTTTTTAGTCGATTTGCCTTTTTTTTTTTTGATATTTGGTCGATCTTTTTCTTATTTCTTGTTAAAGCTTTGAAAAAAAAAATCCAAAAAAAAAATTCCTTTTATTTTCATTGCCTTTTAAGATTTAAAAAAAAAAATATAAAGTTTTCGAAGTTTTCTTTTCGTTTGAATTTAGTTACCGTTGGTATTTAAATTTCTTGTTGTTTTTGTTGAGTTTTAGCAAACCAAGTCATGGGTGATGAAAACGCCAACAATGGAGCTAACCCTCCAACCATGGAGCAGATCATGGCTGCCATGAGGGAAGAGATGAGGGCTGTTGTAGGAGAGCTTGGTCAGCAGATCAACACTCGCTTGAACCGGTTGGAGCAACCTCAAAGGAGAGTTCCAATCCGCAACCAAAACCCCATCCATGAGGATGAAGATGGAGAGCAAGGAGATGATGATAGTATGCCGAGCCTAGATGATGATGATCCTCTCCAGAACCGCAATCCTAGGAGACAGGATCCACTTAGACACAACCGTGCTAGGGAAGCTAATCATAGAGAGCACAATAAAGACATTAAAATTGTTCCTCCTATTTTTACAGGAAAATCTGATCCAGAAGCTTACATGGATTGGGAGAAGCGCTTAGAGTATATCTTTGAGTGCTATGGCTACGGAGAGTGATGTGATCCTAACAAGCAGTGGAACTAAAGAGATGGAACAGCTTGAACCAGAGCTTAAGGAAGTTGAAGAAAGAACCATGGAGCAGTTTGATTCTGAGGAAACAAGTGACCAAGACCTAGACGTGCCAGTTGGTCCAATGACTAGGTCCAAGCAAGCCAGATTTAATCAAGCTTTCTATAAACTCTTATACACTATTCAGGGCAGTCTAGAGTGTGCTTATCCAACTACTCTGGTTGTGATTCAAGCCGTCTAAGACATTCATCAAGAGAGGTGTTGTGACTTGCACTCTTTTCCTTGGTTTGGTTTTGTCCCATTGGGTTTTCCAAACAAGGTTTTTAATGAGGCTTGGACACAACACTTATACGATAGCCTCTTGATGAAACCATGCCATTTCTCTTATTTTCTAGTCTATTTTCGGATTTAAAACTTGGTCTTTATTTATGTTTTCAAGGGAGCCTTTGTTTTAAGTATTTTGTGTGTTTCCAAGAAGCTGTGCATGTACAGACTTCTTGCCTATATATTATGGACGAAAATCATGAATAAAATCATCAAACACTTTCTATTAAAAAATTCTCTCTGAATCTTGTTTGATCAAAGCTTGTCTAAGTGTTATTCGGATCCTTGATCCTTACCTTGCAAGCAAACCTTTGATAGTCCAAGAGTCATTCCGCAACTCTTTGAAGTATCACTCAATCCACATCTTGTTTCATCATCACAATCCGTTGGAGAGTAGTCAGGGACGTGATCCTCACACCTAGGATCATATCAAGTGGTATCAGAGCAGATCTCCATCAAAAGGTTGTGTTTTTCCAGTTCTGCAACTTTTAGTCTTTTCATATTCTGTTCTCAGATCTGTTCTAAAGTTTGAACCTTGTTAGAATCATGTTTGTTAATGTCGGATCTGCCTAGAACAAGTGTTGAAGTTGCTAAATAATCTGATCAGAATTTCGAAATTACAGAGAAAAGAATTAGGGTTCTTCATAAAAAGTTTTTTTGAATCTGTCTTAGTTTCTGTGTTTTCTGTCATATCATGTTTCTGTGATCTCTTTTACTGGTTTTGTGATTTAATCTGTCAGGAACCATGGGGAAAGAAGGCAACAGGAGCGTTGTAATAGATAAACTCAAGATAGAAGCTTTTATGGCACATATGTCTACTATTATGGACTCAAAATTTGATTCACTTCGACAAGAAACCAGGAATCAAAGGCAGCAGAAGGAACATGATAACCATATGCAGAAAAGGAGAATGCATAATCAAGAGCTTGAGCCTAAACCACCAGATTCTGTTCAATACAGATCAAGCAAGAATAAATGGCTGAAAGAAGAAGATGCAGGTCGTGGAGAGCAACATATCAAGCCATCAGCCAACACATGGAGCCGACAACATCAATCTTTTCTCACCTCTAAATCAATTGACCATTTTTCTGAATACAAATCTGCTGATCATATTCAACTCTACTCTTTTTCAGGAAAAGGTGACTATCTAGAATGGGAAAGAACCATTGACAAATGGCTGTGTTATAAAAGAATCCTGAAGAAGAATGGATTAGCTTATGCAACTTCTCAACTCACAGGAAGCGCTTATCGGTGGTGGAAGCAAGAAGAAGAAGATCGCAAGTTCTACAAGGAACCAGCTATCACCACATGGGAAAGTCTGAAGTTGTTTCTAAGGAGTAAGTATGCATCCAAGGGCCACACTTCTCTGAAATCTCCAATGAAGGAAGTCACATCTAGCAAGGCAACAACCTGTTACAACAAGGAAAAATCAGTTAAACATTCATGGTTCAGTGAAGATGATAAAAAGGAGTTGTTACAAGTGATGCAGAATGTGAGGAACCAGCTCAACAGGTCCGACACAGCACTTCCCACCATTGAAACCCAGCACCAAGAACCAGTTACTACTGTATCAGAACTCAACAATGCAGAACCAGACTCAGCTGCACTAGTTCAAGAAGTCCAAACTGAAACATCTATGGAGAAGGAAGATTATGAGACAGAGCAAGAGTGTTCTCTTTTCTTATCTCAGTCTGAATTTCATTTCAATAATTCCTTTGATGAACTAACTTGCTTTGAACCGGTGCAACCGAGTAGTCTTGTTTCAGTGTCACAGGGTGCGAAGGAAGATTCAGCAGAAAAAGAAACAGAGCAGTCAACACAAGGAGAAAAGTTGGAACAGCAGAACATCTTGCAGTCAGAATCAGCTCCTGCATCCTTGTCTTATGACCTGCAAGAGCACTGTAAGGAGTTTAATATGGTTTCCTCTGTGCCTGAAATGTTTGTTAAAGTGAGTACTGCTGACATAAAACGTTTTGGTCTTAACAAAATAAAAGATTTTTGTGTTTCAAAATCTATTTTTGATAACATGTTTAAATCTTTTAAAGAACTTAAACCAGAAATAATCTTTGATCAAAAATGTTTTCAAAACCAAATTAAAAATATTTCTGGTCATGTTTTGAGTCTTGATCATTTTCTGAAACATAGCAAAAGTTTTAATCAGTATGAAAAGGTTTTAGAGCTTCAATTAAAACAATCTGATTTCTCTTTTAGAAAACCTTGTGATTCACTTGCTAAAACTGAAGAGAAGAGTTTTGTTGTTAATTTTCCTAGGCATGAACTGGTCAATAAATATTATCTTGCATCTGCATATGTCTTGAGAGAATCTAGGAAATTGCAGGAACCGAAATTGCATCAATCTGATATTAGATTTGAATTTGTGAAATCTGCAAAGTTCTCTCAGTTTGAGTTTAATTGTTTGTGTTCTGAAAACGAATCTAAGCATGTAGGTTTGTTCTTTGAGGATATTCTTGTGTATAACACTTTCTTTGATAAACCTGCTGCACAATTTAAAATAAAGTTCACTGATTCTGAATGTGTGAACTTGATCCTTGATGATATTTGGATCTGTAATATTTTCTTTGATATGCATAATAGATGGAGGAATCATATTGTTATGTGCTTTGGAGACATTCTGGTCTGTAATACTTTCTTTGACATGATAACACACTTGACTTGTCCAAAACAAGCTGAGAATGGTACAGGTGAAAATAGAGGCTGTAATGATCAGAGTATCAATAGCGAATCCTTGGCTAAGTTGGAGATGCAACAAGCAAACCTCGAAAACTGTCTAGCCGCGAGCTTTGACATAGGAGCAGTGTCATGTCCCCGATCCTAGATAGGATCGGCCGGATGGACCATGGTGCGAGGTGATGCACCAAATCAGGTCTAATGACCTAAGGCAAGGCGTATCATGGTCCGGGAAGTGGGTTAAGGGTATCAGAAGGCTGAAACTTAACCAAGGCAAGGAAGGTTCAAGCTTAAGGAAGCTGGACAAGGGTTTAGACAGCTGGCCGAAGTGTGAATCAAGCTCGGGCAGCTAGAATGAAGTGTGAAGGAGCTCACAGTAGCTCACAAGAGTTCTGGTCAGCTCCAGTAGCTGGAGTGTTAGCTCACTCAGCTGGTGACACTAGTGGTCAGCTCATCTCAGCTTGGAGGAGTGTTATGAGTTGACATGGTGTGACCGGACCATGGGCGGTTATGGTCCGGTGAGATGTGGTGCGGTCCGGATGGGACCAGGGGTGTTTGGTGGCGCAGCCAGGCACTTGGCAATGTGCCAGAGGATGAAGATCGATGCATAGGAGCAGTTGAGAGGCAGTTGAGGGGCGGTTGGACCGAAAGGATGCGGTGATTCCCGCATGTGCCCATTCGGCCAATCACTCCCACCCGTTCGCCCAAAGACAGTTATCCACGCCTTTGTCTATAAATATAGACCTTGGGCATCGATATTTGTCATCAGACAAAGAGGAGAAACTCTGCCAAAATTGCCAGAGAATCCAAAAGAGAAAGAGACCGGCGGTTTTACTTGTTGGCCGTGTGAGTGTGGCGGTGAGTTGTTCTTGACCGGCGACCAAGGAAGTGTTGTGGGAAGGGACCGTGTGAAGATGGATACAAGAGGAACCGAGAAGGCTAGTGGGAAGGATCAGAACCCATCGTCGGCCACTCCTAAGGTTAGTGATGCTAACCATTTACCATCGCCATGTTCCATGGGTCCGGTTGGATGATCCGCATGGACTGAGTGATGTTGGTTGCATCCGTTCTCCCTTCTCTGTCATTCTATCTCTATTAATATATATTCTGATGTTATCTGTGAGTTTAGACTCATAGTCAGGCCGCCAAGACATGGACTGATCAGTGTAATCTCTCCATGGCCTTGGTTGGGCATGTAAGGTTGGATCTCTAACTTCCGGTTGAGGTTTGGGGATTCCGACTTCATATATCTCTTAATTGGGATTTATCATGAATTATCATGATGAAAGGATAATTTTATATCATTGTTTTAGAGGTGGTAAGTTATGATCATGGGGGCGGGTCTAGGGTGAGATCGGTATGATCCGGACCTGTTCTGTGGATTCTGACTTGACCATTCTCTTAGTTGTGAATTATCATGATTTATCATGGTGTCTGCATAATTTTTAGAGACCTATCCGAGTGGGTCAAGGTTTGGGACAGAAACTAGTTCTAAGGGACTTAACCATGCATTGCTAGACTTGTTGCTAGGATATCGGTTTGATTGTGTATTTGATGGAATTTATATGATTGCAGGATCTGGTCAGGATCGTGGGAAAGCCAAGGAGCTGTGAAGACTCAAGCCAAGGATGGATGTGTGATGTGTGTTTAGATAGTATGGAACTTATGATAGCCTATTGTGCAAACTGATTGATATTACTACATTGTATGGATCACATGGTTTATATTAATAAAATGAATGTTTAACTTAGCTTCCGCATTGCTTATCTATTGTATATGAACCTCAGATCACTTGAAAATGACTTAGAATTATTTGGACATAAACCGGCCAAATGCACTTAGATGTTTAGGTTAAGGCCGCGGATCAGTTGGGTCTTGGGATCCAGGTTCGGGTCTTACAAGTTGGTATCAGAGCATGCTTGATTCTAGGACTTGGGGGTTATGGTTTGATCATCACACATCCGGCTGGAGTCTCACAGTATAGGGCTTGATTTATTTTTGTCTTAGGAACTGTTTTGGTTGGGTCATTGGTTAAGTGATACTAACATTGATCTTGTGTGTTGTTTTTGATACTCCTAAGGGTGGTAAGAGTCGGAGCAAGTCCAAGAGGGCTAAGGATGGAGCTGGAGCATCTGGCCAAGGTGGCGCGGATGGAACCAATCCAAGTGTGTTGCTGCCCAATCCAAGCCTTGGCGTGGACAGTACAACTGGATTGCCTCTGGCTCGGATCAATCTGACTGAGGTTCATGGAGGTCTAGTGGAACAGCAGCAAAAGGCGGCTGAGGAAACTAGGCAGCAGCTGGAGCAAGCTGAACTAGCTAGACAGCTGCAAGAGCAAGCTGAGGAAGCTGCAAGGCAGCTGCAAGATGATATGGAGGCTGAGGGAGAGTCCTCACATGCTGGTGATCAGGGCGGCCGAGGCATTGGTGCAGCCACTGGTGGAGCCAACCAAGGAAATCAGCTGATGGAACCTACCATGAAGGAGGTGCTTGATGCAATCAGGCTCATGGGTAGTCAGATGCTGGCTATGACCCAAGTGATCACTCCATTGGTGAATTCATCAGTGGGGCAAGCTCCACAAGTTCAGGTGGTGGTACCAGGAGCTGCTGGACAAGTTGCACCAGTTGATGAGGTGATTGAACTTGATCCGCCAGCTAGAAGATCTGGTAAGGTGGATTACATGAAGGTGCTGGAGCACATATCTCGCCTAGGGACAAAGCATTTTGCTGGAAGTGCTGACCCTATGGAGGCGGATGAATGGAGGGACAGGCTGGCCCGGAACTTCAAGTCTACAAGGTGCCCCGAGGAGTACCAGAGAGACATAGCAGTGCACTTCCTGGAGGGAGATGCACACAACTGGTGGCTGTCTGTGGACAAGCGCACCAATGGTTCTATTGAGAAGTTCTCTGACTTTGAGGTTGAGTTCAACCACAAGTACTTCCCAGCTGAAGCATGGGATCGTTTGGAGGCCAAGTTCTTGGATTTGACCCAAGGGCGTAGGTCAGTCAGGGAGTACGAAGAGGAGTTCAACCGGCTCAGGAAGTATGTGGGTAAGGAGTTGGAGGATGAGAAGGTTCAGGTCCGCAGGTTCATAAGAGGCCTTAGGGTCGAACTCCGGACCTACTGCTCAGTCCGTACCTTCCGTACTGTCTCTGAGTTGGTGGAACGCATGGCAATGCTGGAGACTAACCTTGCTGAGGAGGCCAGGCTCAAGACTAGGAGTCAGGCAAGTGGTACTGGTCATGCTGGTGACCGGAAGAGGAAAAGAGACTCAGGTGATGAGGGTAAGACCTCAGGTGGAAGGCCGGAGTGTCAAAAGTGTGGAAGGCGCCATGGTGGTGAGTGCTGGAGAGCTATGGGAGCTTGTACAAGGTGTGGCAAGATGGACCACTCAGTCCGGGACTGTCCTGGACCGGATCAGAGTCGTGGTCAAGCGGCTGGTGGTGACTCTAGGACTTGCTTCCAGTGTGGGAAGGCCGGACACTTCCGAAAGGACTGTCCTAAGCTTCAGGCTGGATCAGGCAGGATGAAGTCTGAGGTGAGCAAGCCGGAACCAAGCCGTGGCCAGACATCTGCACCAAGGGTCTATGAGTTGTCTAAGGACACTGATGAGGCCAAGCCTTTCATGGCGATCACTGGTAATGATCTGATCTTCTTCTTTTTAAATTTTTAGAAATGCATGGTATGGAACTTAGAATGGATTAGATGCTTAGATTGGGTTTCCTGTAGGGACCCTAAGTATTGGTGGTGTGGAAACACATGTACTTTTCGACACTGGAGCTACACATAGTTTTGTGAGTCCATGTTTGGTCGGAAAGGGTTTGTTCCAGATTGGGACAGGGGATGATCCTGGCCTAGTGAGTGCGGCTGGAGGCCAATTGATGCCCTCATTAGGACGAGTGAAGGATATCCCAGTGGTGATCCAGGACAGGGTAATGCCTGTGGATCTTGTTGTGGTCCAACTCAAGAATCATGAGGTGATCTTGGGTATGGACTGGCTTGGAAAGAATCGGGCCACCTTAGACTGTCACCGGGGGAGGGTGCTGTTTGAGAGTGGGTGTGGACCCCCGATCAGGTTCCAAGGTATTCGTCCAACCTCTGGATGCTTAGTGGTATCAGCAGTCCAAGCGGAAAGGATGCTTGAGCGGGGTTGTGAGGCTTATATAGCCACAATCACCACTAAGGAGGTTGTTGGGGGTGGTAACCCGGACGGGATTCCGCTGGTCAGTGAGTTTGAGGATGTGTTTAGGTCCCCACAGGGCATTCCCCCTGATAGGTCGGACCCATTCATAATAGAACTGGAACCAGGGACGGCCCCAATGTCAAAAAGTCCCTACCGCATGGCTCCTGCTGAGATGGCCGAGCTAAAGAAACAACTAGAGGAGTTGTTGGATAAGGGTTTCATACGCCCTAGTGTGTCGCCTTGGGGAGCACCAGTCCTCTTTGTGAAGAAGAAGGATGGTAGCTTTAGGCTGTGTATTGACTATCGAGGGCTGAATAGGGTTACTGTCAAGAACAAGTACCCATTGCCTCGGATAGATGAGCTGTTGGATCAGCTTAAGGGAGCAAAGTGGTTCTCCAAGATTGACTTGGCTTCAGGGTATCATCAGATCCCAATTGAACCAAGTGATATAAAGAAGACTGCATTCAGAACCAGGTATGGCCACTATGAGTTTGTGGTTATGCCATTTGGTCTGACCAATGCACCAGCAGCATTCATGAAGATGATGAATGGTACCTTCCGAGATTTCTTGGATGAATTCGTAATCATCTTTATAGATGACATACTTGTATACTCCAAGAGCAAGGAGGATCATGAAAGGCATCTCCGGGCTGTGCTGGGGAGATTGAGAGAACAGCAGCTCTTTGCTAAGTTAAGCAAGTGTAGCTTCTGGCAGAAGAGCATTGGCTTCCTTGGACACATTGTGTCAAGTGAAGGTGTGTCTGTTGATCCGGAGAAGGTAGTGGCCATAAGGGCATGGCCTCAGCCTAAGAATGCCACAGAAGTCAGGAGCTTCTTAGGGCTGGCCGGCTACTACAGGAAGTTTGTGAAGGGCTTTGCTAGCTTGGCACAGCCTATGACTCAGTTGACAGGAAAGGATGTTAAGTTTGTATGGTCTGAGGAGTGTGAGAGAAGTTTCTCTGCGCTTAAGGACATGCTTACTAGTGCACCAGTCCTTGTCCTGCCTGAGGAGGACCAACCATATGTGGTGTACACAGACGCCTCCATTACTGGACTAGGATGTGTACTGACCCAACATGGGAAGGTCATTGCATACGCCTCAAGGCAATTGAGGAAGCATGAGGGTAATTACCCCACACATGACCTAGAGATGGCAGCTGTGGTGTTTGCCCTGAAGATTTGGAGATCATATCTTTATGGGGCCAAGGTTCAGATACTTACAGACCACAAGAGTCTGAAGTATATCTTCACTCAGCCTGAGTTGAACTTAAGGCAAAGGAGGTGGATGGAGTTTGTGGCAGATTATGATCTGGACATAACTTACTATCCAGGGAAGGCCAACTTAGTGGCTGATGCTTTGAGCCGGAGAAGGGCTGAGGTTTCAGCTGAGAAGGAGGCTGATATATTGGAAGGGATGGTCCGGTCACTCAACCTTAACACACTGGCTAGTGCTGATGAGCCATTGGGGTTAGAGGCAGTGGATCAGGCCGATCTCCTTACCAGGATTTGTGCAGCTCAGAAGCTGGATGAGAACCTTCAAAAGGTTGCTCTCAATGACAAGACTGAGTACCAAACCACAAGCAATGGTACCATCTTGGTTAATGGAAGGATAAGTGTTCCTAACAATAAGGAACTCAAGGAAGAGATTATGAGGCAAGCTCATAGATCTAAGTTCTCAGTACATCCTGGACTGAACAAGATGTACAGAGATTTGAAGAGGTATTACCATTGGGTGCGCATGAAGACTGATGTGTCCGAGTGGGTGGCAAAGTGTCCCATTTGCCAATTGGTCAAGGCGGAGCACCAAGTGCCCAGTGGACTACTCCAAAGCTTACCCATTCCAGAATGGAAGTGGGAACACATTACCATGGATTTTGTGACTGGTTTCCCCACGACCAGAAACAAGAAGGATGCTGTTTGGGTGGTGGTCGATAGGCTAACCAAGTCGGCTCACTTCCTGGCAATCAAGAAGGGGGATGGTGTGGATGAGATTGTGCAGATTTACATCAATGAAATAGTGAGATTTCATGGTGTACCTGCAAGCATTGTGTCGGATAGAGATCCGAGGTTCACATCCTACTTTTGGCAAGCTTTCCAAAAGGCCTTAGTGATGTGATCTTGACAAGCAATGGAACTAAAGATATGGAACAACTTGAACCAGAGCTTAAGGAAGTTGAAGAAAGAACCATGGAGCAGCTTGAACCTGAGGAAACAAATGGCAAGGACTTAGAAGTACCAGTTGGTCCAATGACTAGATCCAAGCAAGCCAGATTCAATCAAGCTTTCCATAAACTCTTATACACTATCCAGGGCAGTCTAGAGTGTGCTTATCCAACTACTCTGGTTGTGATTCAAGCCGTCTAAGACATTCATCAAGAGAGGTGTTGTGACTTGCACTCTTTTCCTTAGTTTGGTTTTGTCCCATTGGGTTTTCCAAACAAGGTTTTTAATGAGGCTTGGACACAACACTTATACGATAGCCTCTTGATGAAACCATGCCATTTCTCTTATTTTCTAGTCTATTTTCGGATTTAAAACTTGGTCTTTATTTATGTTTTCAAGGGAGCCTTTGTTTTAAGTATTTTGTGTGTTTCCAAGAAGCTGTGCATGTACAGACTTCTTGCCTATATATTATGGACGAAAATCATGAATAAAATCATCAAACACTTTTTCTATTAAAAATTCTCTCTGAATCTTGTTTGATCAAAGCTTGTTTAAGTGTTATTCGGATCTTTGATCCTTACCTTGCAAGCAAACCTTTGATAGTCCAAGAGTCATTCCGCAACTCTTTGATGCAAACCTAGCTAAACAAGGAGACAATGCGGAGCATGAGGAGCTGATTCAGCTAAGTGATACTGAAGAGGAGACAAGTGAGCTAGATGTTGCTGAAGAGGAGACAAGTAAAGCCCACGACAACCATGATCTCATAACCAAGTTAGGCCCGGTTACAAGATCACAAACCAGGAGATTGAAGAATGCGATTTCGATGTTGGTTTATTCTAAACCAGAACCAACTTCGATGGAGAATCAAGTCAAGGAGTTCTTCAATTATTCAGTCTTCGAGATTGCCTAGTTCTAAGTGTTTTCTTCTTAGTTTCACACAAGTCTTGTTGCAAGTTTCCACAATATTTCTTTGTCTTTGTTCTACATAAACCGTGAGAATCCAAAGTATGATTCATTCACTTTTCAAATAAAAATCTCTTTTGTTCTTGTGAATCCTTTGTTCAGTTTCTGAACACTGTTTGCCTAGGAGTTGATTCTCTGCACGGCTTTTGCCTTAGATCATTGTTTGTGGGCGTGATACTCACGATCTCTGGCGCATCTACACAAGTGTTTGATCTCTTCCATCGATCTCACACTGAAGAACCACAAACCATCTCTACCTTCATCCGCAAACCATCTCCATCTATCAATCTATCCAAGTAATCATTCATCTATCAAGGAGACAATACCATCCTTGATCCATTCCGCAAAACCACAACCCAAATCACCCTCAGATCCATCAAAAAGGGATTCAAAGCCAACAAGGGTTTCATTAAGTGGTATCAGAGCAGATTGAGGGCTTTTGATTCAGGGTTTGTACTCGATTTTCTTCTTCTCTTTGGGAACCTTTTATTCATTCTGTTCTGTGAATCTATCCACCTCTTCTCTATCTATCTAAAAAGTGCGAGGGGGCCAACCAGTATAAAAAAAAAAAAAAAAAAGAAAGATCAAGGTATCTAAGGCTGAAGAGAAATCCAGCCAGACTGAAGAGAAATCCAGTCTCTGGTGGTAAAGCCTCTTGCGAACTAAATCTCTTAATACTGTCTATCTTTTCTTCTCTTTGGGGTAGGGAATTGACTTTAAAAGGCTTGAACTCTGTTTGCTATTGAACTCCTGGATTCACAAACTGAAACACTTGAGAGAAACACTTGAGAGAAACACCAGTGAGGCTTCGGCTATCATATTGTGTTCTAACCTTTCTTGTTGAGTTTCTTAATAGGAATCATGTCGGATGAAGAGCATGAGCGGGAAGATCATCCAAACCTATTCAACAAAGTCCAGATGGATGCTATGATGTCAACTCTGATGAAAGCAATAGATAAGAAACTTGAATTTGAAAGAAATTCCTTTGCTACTAACAATGTTTTAGGTAGTGCTTCTCAGGCTAGGAAAGCTGCTAGAGAGAAAAGGAGAGGCAAGAGAGTTGCTACTGGCTTAACTGATGATGATATCACCTCTTCTGGAAGGAGTTCAGATGAAGTAAGATCAGTTAGAGCACCATCTCAGACCAGAACCAACCGGGCAGAGAGACACAGGCCAGATGACAGTCTTGGTAACATCAAGCTCAGAGTACCAATCTTCAGTGGTACCAGCAATCCAGACGATTACCTTGATTGGGAAAAAAAGATAGAGTTGATCTTTGATTGTCACAACTACTCAGAGCTCAAGAAGGTTAGACTTGCAGCAACTGAATTCAATGGTTATGCTCTTCACTGGTGGGATCAGATTACTTCAACAAGAAGAAGAACCGGGGAAGCAGCAGTATCAGGTTGGTTTGAACTCAAGACTCTCATGAGGAAACGATTTGTTCCAAGTCATTACCACAAGGATGTTCATCTGAAACTAAGGAGGCTCACTCAAGGATCTAAGAGCGTGGAGGATTACTATCAGGAGATGGAGACTCTCATGATAAAAGCATCTGTTGTTGAGGATTCTAATACAACTATGGCTCGGTTCCAAGCTGGTCTCAACAGAGAAATACAAGATCGATTGGAGCTGCAGGACTATGATGACATCTATGAGCTTCTTCACAAAGCTATCCTCATTGAGCAACAACAGAAGAGAAAGAACAGCTCCAAAGGTTCATACGGCAACAACTACAGGACAACCAAAGATGAGAGAAGCCTAGCTAAACCTAAAGAAGAGGCTAAGAACCATCCACGTGATAACAAGGGCAAAGCACCAGCAACTAGGTCAAGAGATGTGAAGTGTTTCAAGTGCCATGGCATTGGTCATTATGCTAACGAGTGCACTAACAAGAAGGTGATGATTCTCTTGGATAATGGAGATATTGTATCTGAGGAGGAGAAAGCTGATACTTCCGAGGAAGAGTTGATAGACTATCCAGTCCGAGGACAGCTCCTGGTTACAAGAAGGTCTCTTCAGGTCCAATCCAAACCAGAAGACATTGATTAAAGGGAGAATCTCTTTCACACTCGTTGTACTGTTTATGATAAAGTTTGCAGCTTGATTATAGATGGTGGAAGTTGTACTAACGTGGCTAGTGAATCTCTTGTAGCAAAGCTTGGGCTAAAAACAGGGAAGCATCCTAGACCTTACCCACTTCAATGGCTTAATGAGGGAGGCGAGTTGAAGGTCACTGAGCAAGTTATGGTTCCTATAACCATTGGGAGGTATCAAGATGAGATAGTGTGTGATGTACTACCCATGGATTCAAGTCATATTCTCTTAGGCAGGCCTTGGCAGTATGATAAGAAAGCTATCCATGATGGGTTTACAAATCGCCACTCCTTCACTCACAGAGATAAGAAGATTGTGCTTGCACCTTTGTCACCTCAAGAAGTACATGAAGATCAGCTACAACTAAGGCTCAGGCGACAAGAAACCAAGGAGAACTCATCTGACTCAAAGAAGGGAACTAATCCTTTGGCCAAAAACAGTGAGATCAGAAAAGCTTTGATTCTCCAACAACCTTTGCTTTTGTTTATCTTCAAAGGTTCACTACTAACTTCTTCTAACCATGCTCCGGAGCTTCCGAAAGGATTTGAGTTTATCTTGCAGGAATATGGAGATGTCTTTCCAAGAGAAAGTCCAGCTAGCTTGCCGCCTTTCAGAGGGATTGAACACCAAATAGATCTGGTTCCAGGCGCTTCTCTTCCAAATAGACCAGCCTATAGAACCAACCCAGACGAAACCAAGGAGTTGCAAAGGCAGGTTGACGAGCTGATGGCTAAAGGACACATTAGAGAAAGCATGAGCCCTTGTGCCGTGCCTGTACTACTGGTGCCAAAGAAGGATGGAAGCTGGCGCATGTGTGTTGACTGCAGAGCCATCAACAATATCACTGTAAAGTACAGACATCCTATCCCTAGACTTGATGATATGCTTGATGAATTGCATGGGTCTTGCATTTTCTCTAAGATAGATTTAAAGAGTGGATATCATCAGATTAGGATGAAAGAAGGGGATGAATGGAAAACTGCTTTTAAAACAAAACATGGTTTGTATGAGTGGCTTGTTATGCCTTTCGGTTTAACTAATGCTCCTAGCACCTTCATGAGACTGATGAATCATGTTTTGAGAGCCTTCATAGGACACTTTGTGGTAGTTTATTTCGATGACATCTTGATCTATAGCAAAAGTTTGTTTGAGCACACTGAACATTTGAGAATTGTGTTAGAAGTGCTTAGGAAAGAAACTCTTTTTGCTAATCTTGATAAATGTACTTTTGGAGCAGATCACCTTGTGTTTCTAGGCTTTGTTGTTTCAGCTAAAGGAATCAGGGTGGATGAGGAGAAAGTGAAAGCCATACGAGATTGGCCAGTTCCTAAGAGTGTGAGTGAAGTCCGGAGCTTTCATGGACTAGCTGGATTCTACAGAAGGTTTGTCAGAGACTTCAGCACTATTGCAGCACCCCTCACTGAGGTTATCAAGAAGAATGTGGGGTTCAGATGGGAAGAAGCACAAGAAGAAGCTTTTCAGAACCTAAAAGGGAAGTTGACTGAAGCACCTTTGCTTGCACTTCCTGATTTTTTCTAAGACTTTTGAAATTGAGTGTGATGCTTCTGGAATAGGTATTGGAGCAGTGCTGATGCAAGAGAAGAAACCCATTGCCTACTGGTACGGCCCTGGATAGGCTGTCTCTCCCTGGATCACTTGAAGGGGGCGTGGGTGGATGAAAGTGATGGAGGTGGTCTTTTCCTTAGAACTATGAGCTGCTCTAAAGATGTTTTGCTACTCCTGAGACACAGGTTCACCCTGCTTGGTGTCTGGATGAATCACAGAAGATCACTCTTCTTATTGTGATAAAAGTTGTTCACTAAGAACAATGATAAGAAAGTCTCCAAGGAGACAGTTGTTGAGCCAACAAAGCTTCAGTTTATTCAATCAATGGTTAATGATACATGGAGGCTCGTGGCTACATAAATAATAGAGAAGAAAACGAAATCCTAAGCTAAAGAAAACCCTAAACCAAAACCAAATCGGTTTAGTGAAAACCATATCCTAATCCTATTGCTAATTGGTTTATAAATCACCAAACTTAATCCTAATTGGTTTACACTTAATAAAATCATAAATAAACTTAAAATAAACCATCTTGGACGTGCCTTATCCTCTTGGGCCAATCATAATCCAAGCTGGCTTGTCTTTCCACTTTTTGGGCCGATAAAGGCCTTTTTCGAACAATTCTTGCTTGGGCTCGATCCATCTTGTTCCAGGTCCGACCAAGCTGCTCCTTATGCTCATTTGGATGATAAAGTTCCTCATCATGTTCCCTTTCCAGCTCTTGTTCTTCATCTTCCATTTCCAACTCATTTCTCGTCCATGTCGGTTTGAACAGTGCATTTCTCGATCACACTGAATCACCCATTCCATTTCCTGTCCAACCAGCTTTCTTCCATCCATTTCCTGGTCAATCAGGTTGCATACTAGACGTCCATGTTGGTCCATAGTCATTCCTATCTTTATAAAGGCCTCAGCAAGGCCCATAGCCTTCTCTCGGTTCAATACCTCATTAATAAGGCCAATAAGCTGTCCAATGAGTCCATTAAGCTTTCCTATGACCCACTGCCTTTCAAGGACTTGCATTAGCTTCCAGGACATTAATTTGAAGCTTCTCCAGGTCGCACCATTCCCTCCTCCTTTAAAAAGATTTGTCCTCAAATCTTGTTCTTTAAAGATGAATGTACAGTCCAATCTCAGGTGCTTTGTTTCTTCTTGGACCAGGGTGTTTATTATGCTTTTGTGCACGTTTATCTCCCCTCCAGGCTCAAATACAAATCTTGGTAAAGCCTTCACACGTTCTAGATGCTTCACTGGACAGTTCTTCTTACAAGCAACACATAGAGCAAGCAATTTCTGCTCCTTGTTTAGCTCAGATCTCACAGCTTCTGATTGAGCTTCTCTCCACTGATACCCAGAAAAAGCTTTGATCCTAGACTTCTTGGCAAGTGATATAACCTTAGAGAAACCAGACACTGACGTTGGTTCTTCCTGCTCATGCAATAACCCTTCCAAATCAAGCTTCACTGCTGCTGCTTTTTGGATCAGATTGTTGTTGATGCTTTGATGTAAACACAAGTTTCCTCCTGGTTCAAAAACAATCTGTTGCAACCCTTTGGGAACCCTCAGATGGTCAACAAAGCTGAACTGAAAATATACCATAGATCTGGTCAGTAAATCACAAGTTAAAGTTTTAATACTTTCTCCTTGATCAACCAAAACAAGTTCCAAATCAAGGGCTGTAGATGACTCTTCAAGCACTCCCTCTTCTTTATTTGTCTGATCAGGCACGTGACTACACCTAGCTGATAATCTCTTCTCCTCTCTCAGAGTGTTTTCCAAGTTGTCTGCTTCACAAAGAATGGTTGGTTCTGATTCAAAATATTGTTCTCTTTCACCCTGTTTTGCTGCAGTTTCTTCTTTCTTCTCTGCTGGTTCATTCTGGTAGCAACCTAGCTCATCAGCTCTTGATGCTGGACGTGGGACTGACCTCTGATGTGTGTTTTTAATCATAGAAGTGAGTGATTTATCTATGATCTTCATGAGGTGTTCCTTGAACTGTGGGCTTTGCAATTCATCAAGATATGCATTATGTAGCTGCAACTTTCTTTGTTCCTCATGACCACAGTAGGACTTTGGCTCATCTTTGGATTTCCTAACACATCCTTTAGCTTCCCTAGCTTGGAACTGCATTCTTTCAAAGTCAGTTTGCCCATACCTCTTGGCTACAAACCTCTTCTTCATGACAGCCTTCATCTCATACCAAGAAGAAATCTGTTGCTCTCCATATTGTCTCCTAGTATTGGCTGTCTGATACCACCAATCAAGTGCATAGCCACATAAACCAGTAGATGCTAATTGAGCCTGCTTCTCTGCGGTGTACCCCTGACACTTGATAATTAAATCCATCTCCTTTTCCCAATCTAGGTATGTATCTGGATCAAAGTCCCCATTGAAGAGTGGAATCTGGATCTGTTTTCTTCTTCTTTGCCACTCCCTTGTTGCTTTGCGCTCAGCCTTCTCTTCATGACTTCTTTTGCTTTCAAAATAATACATAGGAGACTGCTGGATATGATAGATTTCGTGCTCCTAGGTGAGAATTCAAACCCTAACCTTCAAGTGGCTCTGATACCACTTGGTACGGCCCTGGATAGGCTGTCTCTCCCTGGATCACTTGAAGGGGGCGTGGGTGGATGAAAGTGATGGAGGTGGTCTTTTCCTTAGAACTATGAGCTGCTCTAAAGATGTTTTGCTACTCCTGAGACACAGGTTCACCCTGCTTGGTGTCTGGATGAATCACAGAAGATCACTCTTCTTATTGTGATAAAAGTTGTTCACTAAGAACAATGATAAGAAAGTCTCCAAGGAGACAGTTGTTGAGCCAACAAAGCTTCAGTTTATTCAATCAATGGTTAATGATACATGGAGGCTCGTGGCTACATAAATAATAGAGAAGAAAACGAAATCCTAAGCTAAAGAAAACCCTAAACCAAAACCAAATCGGTTTAGTGAAAACCATATCCTAATCCTATTGCTAATTGGTGTATAAATCACCAAACTTAATCCTAATTGGTTTACACTTAATAAAATCATAAATAAACTTAAAATAAACCATCTTGGACGTGCCTTATCCTCTTGGGCCAATCATAATCCAAGCTGGCTTGTCTTTCCACTTTTTGGGCCGATAAAGGCCTTTTTCGAACAATTCTTGCTTGGGCTCGATCCATCTTGTTCCAGGTCCGACCAAGCTGCTCCTTATGCTCATTTGGATGATAAAGTTCCTCATCATGTTCCCTTTCCAGCTCTTGTTCTTCATCTTCCATTTCCAACTCATTTCTCGTCCATGTCGGTTTGAACAGTGCATTTCTCGATCACACTGAATCACCCATTCCATTTCCTGTCCAACCAGCTTTCTTCCATCCATTTCCTGGTCAATCAGGTTGCATACTAGACGTCCATGTTGGTCCATAGTCATTCCTATCTTTATAAAGGCCTCAGCAAGGCCCATAGCCTTCTCTCGGTTCAATACCTCATTAATAAGGCCAATAAGCTGTCCAATGAGTCCATTAAGCTTTCCTATGACCCACTGCCTTTCAAGGACTTGCATTAGCTTCCAGGACATTAATTTGAAGCTTCTCCAGGTCGCACCACCTACTTTAGTGAAAAGCTTGGAGGTGCTATGCTGAACTACCCGACTTATGATAAGGAGCTTTGTGCATTAATCAGGGCTTTGGAGACATGGCAGCACTACTTGTGGCCAAAAGAGTTTGTGATCCACACTGATCATGAATCACTCAAGCACCTGAAGGGACAACACAAGCTGAATAAGAGGCACGCCAAGTGGGAAGAGTTTCTTGAAACCTTTCCTTATGTTATCCACTACAAGCAAGGTAAAGAGAATGTTGTTGCTGATGCACTTTCAAGAAGATATACTTTGCTTGCTTCCATGGAAACTAAGTTGTTAGGCTTTGATCAAGTAAAATCTTACTATGCTGATGATCCTGATTTCAAAGAACACTTTAAGGATAGTGAGAAACATACTAGTGGCAAATTCTATCAAGCTAATGGTTTTTTATTCTTTGAAAATCGGTTGTGCTTGCCTAATTGTTCTTTGCGAGAGCTCTATGTTATGGAATCACATGGTGGAGGTCTGATGGGGCACTTTGGTGTTGCTAAGACCTATGCTATTCTAAAAGAGCACTTCTACTGGCCAAACATGAAGAGAGATGTCGAGAAGATATGCAGTAGATGTGTCATTTGTACTCAAGCAAAGGCTAAGGCTCGGCCTCAAGGTTTGTACACTCCACTTCCCATCCCTGATGCACCTTGGGTAGACATATCAATGGATTTTGTGTTAGGATTGCCTAGGACTAAGAAAGGAAGGGATTCGATTTTTGTGGTGGTAGATAGGTTCTCTAAAATGGCTCACTTCATAGCTTGCCACAAAACTGATAATGCTCTTCACATTGCTGAGTTGTTCTTTAAAGAAGTGGTTAGACTTCATGGCATGCCTAGGAGTATTGTTTCTGATAGAGATACCAAGTTCTTGAGTCATTTCTGGAAAACCCTTTGGTCTAAGCTAGGAACTAAGCTGATGTTTTCTACTACTTGTCACCCACAAACTGATGGGCAAACTGAAGTAGTTAATAGGACCTTGGCTACTCTCTTGCGTGCTGTGATTAAAAAGAATATTAAGACTTGGGAAGATTGTTTGCCTCATGTTGAGTTTGCTTATAATCACTCTGTTCACCGAGCTACTAAGTTCTCACCTTTTCAGATAGTTTATGGGTTTAATCCTTTGACTCCTCTTGATTTGTTGCCTATACCATACAAAGAGCAGATTAATCTTGATGGGAAGGCCAAGGCCGAGTTTGTTGTCTCTTTCCATGAGCAGGTTAAGAAGAATATTGAGGAAAGAACCAAAGAGTATGCAAGATTCGCCAACAAAGTATTGACAAAGACAACTAATGAGATAAGAAGAAGAGAGGATCTGAATTTAATGGAAGAAGAACATATCCAAGCTTACTTGCTTATCAAGTCTGTCCGTACACTACTTGACTCCCAAGCTATAAATAATCAAGCTTGGCGTGTCTTAGGAGTCAAGTCAAGACATTGATCATCATAGAAGGGAGTGGCGACCGTTGGAAGCAAGGAGACAAAGAGGATACATTTTAAATAGTATAAGTCACATGATCCTCTTAAGGAATGGTGGAGAGAAGACCGTTGAGGTCAGGTCGCTTTCTACGACCAGACCTTGCCCATTCTTTATTCTTTTCATTGTTTAGTATTTCCAATTGTTTATAGTATTCTTGTATCAGGCTACTTGCCTATATAACATTGTATATGTCACACAGTAATAATCAAGGAAATCAGTTCTCCTTCTTTACTCTCTAAATCGTCACTCTCTCTCTCTTTACTCTCTCTCTTGTTCTTGAATCCTTTACTCTGTTCTTAAGATTTCTAACATGGTATCAGAGCTTTAAGCTCCTGATTCCTTCTCTCACTTCCGCAAATTTACTCTCATTTCATTTACTCTTGATTCTCTGATTTCTCTTTCACAAATTTCTCTACAGATTTCTTTTATCCAGTGGATAATAAATTAGTGTTCTTGAGTGTTCTTGAGTGTTCTTGATATTTTTTCTTGGTTGTGCTCACTCTGTTCTGTCCTAATTTCTATTTCTTGAGAGTTTATTCTAGTTCTAGGCTTGAGTTTACTCACTTCCAGAACACATCTCTCTCAATCTCAGCCTTGAAAATTCAAATCTTCTTGGCGCCCAACCTAGAAACATGGAGAACAATTACACAGTGCGCATTCCAGTTACACTCAAGGGACCAGGAAACTACATTACCTGGTCTAGGATGACCATGACAGCCCTTGGAGGTAGAGGACTTTGGGAGCATGTGACTTCAAGCTCTGCTCCAAAGAAAATCACCCAAGGAGAAGATGGCAAGGAGATTGTGGTGGTAGATGAAGGCAAATGGAGACAGGAAGATCTCATGGTGCTGTCTATCATGCATAGCTCTCTTGATAGTCCACTATTGGACACCTATTGTCACTGCACAACACCAAAACAGTTGTGGGATACTCTGCACAGAGTGTTTGGCAACACTTCAAACCTCACCAGGATTTATGAAGTGAAGAGAGCCATCAACAACCTGCAGCAAGAAGAAGGAGACTTCACCAAGCATCTTGGGAAGTACAGTCAGCTATGGTCTGAGCTAGAGATGCTAAGACCAAGCTCTAATGACCCTGAGGTACTTGAAGAAAGGCGTGAGCAAGATAAGGTCTTTGGACTACTTCTCACATTAAGCCCAAGCTTCAGTGATGTGGTCAGACACATATTAAGAGATAAGGAGTTACCAGGCTATGATGAAGTATGTGCTCAGCTGCAAAAGGAGATAGGCTCAGATGGGTTATTTGGTGGTGGCAAAGGAGATTTATCAATGGCGCATAAGGCTGAGAAGATAGAAAGTGGTGCTGCCAACAAAGCTTACTTTAAACCAAGAGGAGGAGGAGACAAGTCAGTAACTTGTGAGCATTGCAAGAAGACAGGACACTCCAAAACCAACTGCTGGATCCTCCATCCTCATCTAAGACCAGCCTCAGCCAACAAGTTCAACCAGCCCAGAGCTCATGAAGCAAGAGCTCAGGACCACTTAGCTCCAAGCTCCATGCGCATGGGAGATGGTGGAAGGGCTATGATCTCTACCACTCACACTGGTGCTTCTACCTCTCACGCTCTGCCCCAGCCAGTCCATGAGGATGCCTTCATCAGGAAGTCAGACATTGAAGCTTTGATCAAAGCCTTCAATGCAAACTCTGGTAACCAAAGTATTCATGCCTTAACTTCCATACAAAATGCATATCACACTGCTAGACCTTTAATCATTGATTCAGGAGCTTCTCATCATATGATTAGGGATGCTAGACTGATCAGTGATATTAAACCAGCTCTAGGCAGTGTTATGATTGCAAATGGTGATAAAATTCCAATTGAGGGAGTAGGAAATCTGAACTTGTTTAATAAAGAATCTCAAGCTTTATATATGCCTGCATTCACATCAAATCTTCTATCTGTTAAAAGAGCAACTAATGACTTGAATTGCAATGTTATTTTCAGTCCTAATGATGTTTGCTTTCAGGATATTAAGACCAGTAAGATGCTGGGCAAAGGTGTGAGCAAGGGAGAGCTTTATTTGCTTGAAGACACCAACCTATCAGATTTATCTACTGCTTTTAGTTCTGTTTTAGCTAGTAATGAGTTGTGGCATGCTAGATTAGGCCATCCCCATTCTCGTGCTTTGAGTTTAATGTTGCCTAATCTTTCTTTTAAAAATGAATCATGTGAGGCTTGTATTCTTGGCAAACATTGCAAGACTGTTTTTCCTCAATCTATGACTATGTATGAAAATTGTTTTGATCTAGTGCATTCTGATGTGTGGACTGCCCCAATAGCATCTAGAGAAAATCATAAATATTTTGTGACATTCATAGATGAGAAATCAAAATATACTTGGCTCACCCTGATTAAAAGTAAAGATAGAGTTTTAGAAGCTTTTATTAACTTCCAAAACTATGTAACTAACCACTTTAATTCTAAGATCAAAATTTTTAGGTCTGATAATGGTGGGGAATACACTAGCAATGCTTTTAAACAACATCTAGCAAAACATGGCATTATCCATCAAACAAGCTGCCCATACACACCTCAACAAAATGGAGTTGCTGAAAGGAAGAACAGACATCTTATGGAGGTTGCAAGAAGCATGATGTTCCACACCAATGTCCCAAAACGTTTTTGGGGAGATGCTGTGATCTCAGCTTGCTACCTAATCAACAGGATTCCCACAAAAGTTCTCAAAGATGTCTCTCCCTTTCAGGTATTAAATAAAATCAAACCTCCTTTAGATCATTTGCGTGTGTTTGGGTGTGTGTGCTATGTCTTGACACCAGGTGAACAAAGAAACAAACTAGAGGCCAAGAGTGTCAAGGGCATGTTTATTGGTTACACTCACACGCAGAAGGGATACAAATGCTACATTCCAGAGTCTAGGAGGGTGATGGTCTCCAGAGATGTCAAGTTTGTGGAATCAAAAGGGTACTATGATGAGAAGAGCTGGGACAACCTTAGGGATCTCTCACAAGGACCATCTGATAGGGCAAACAACCTGAGAATTATCTTGGAGAACTTGGGAGTCAGCCAGCCTACAAGTGGTGGTGTGGCGCCTTCAATATCAGAAGTACCAGCTGCTGAGGGTCACACTGAGGCAGAACCGACTATTGAGACAGCTCATCTTGATCCTGAGGGGGGAAATGAAAATGAAGATGCACCAGAGGATGATCTTTCATCAGCTTCATCAGCTCATGATCAAGATGATGCTGGAGAAGCTGAAGAAACTGGTCAGTCTAGTGGTGATCAAGAGCAGGAAGAAGAAGAGGAGATCCAACCATTGAGAAGGAGCACTAGGGTGAGGAAGGATCCATCAAACTGGACCAGCACTAGAGTGTACTTCAACTCCAATGCAGTGGCTCATCCTACTCAAGCAGTTTGCTCCTTGGCATACTTTCCAGAAGAACATGTGGCGTTTATCACTCACCTAGATGAAGCTTACATACCAAAGACCTATGAAGAAGCAATGGCACTGGATGAGTGGAGAGAATCAGTGGGAGATGAGATAGGAGCTATGATCAAGAATGATACATGGTTTGAAACTCAACTTCCAAAAGGCAAGAAGGCAGTAACAAGTCGCCTACTTTTCACTATCAAGTACAAAGCAAATGGACAACCAGAGAGGAAGAAGACAAGGCTGGTTGCAAGAGGGTACACTCAAGTCTATGGAGAAGACTATTTGGATACATTTGCACCAGTGGCTAAGCTTCACACCATAAGGGTTGTTCTCTCCTTGGCTGTTAACTTGGAATGGGATCTCTGGCAAATGGATGTCAAGAATGCATTTCTTCAAGGAGAATTAGAAGATGAAGTATACATGAAACCACCACCAGGAATGGAAGACATGGTCAAACCAGGAAATGTACTTAGATTGAAGAAGGCAATCTATGGATTGAAGCAATCACCAAGAGCCTGGTATCACAAGCTTAGCACAACCCTTAATGGAAGAGGGTTTGTGAAATCAGAATCAGACCATACTCTTTTCACTCTCACCAGCAAGCAAGGCATTGTTGTAATACTCATATATGTTGATGATATTATCATCACTGGCAGCAACAAGGAAGGTATAATCTCAACTAAAGCTTTTCTTAAATCCTCATTTGATATTAAAGATTTGGGAGAGCTTAAGTACTTCCTTGGGATAGAAATATGCCGCTCTAAAGAGGGGCTTTTCTTATCACAAAGGAAGTACACACTTGATCTTTTAAATGAGGCAGGAGAGCTTGGTGGAAGAGTAGCCAAGACACCACTTGAAGAGGGTTACAAGATATTGCGTGAGGGGGAGTTTGAAGATACACCATTTGGAGACTTCAAACTCTATAGAAGAATGGTGGGGAAGCTGATCTATCTCACCATCACAAGACCAGACATTTGCTTTGCTGTCAACCAAGTTAGCCAGCATATGCAAGCACCCAAGGTTCACCATTGGAACATGGTGGAGAGGATCATGAGGTATCTACGAGAAGCCCCTGGTCAAGGTGTTTGGATGGGTTGCAACAAGAGCACAGAGATTGTGGGGTATTGTGATGCTGATTGGGCTGGTGATAGAGCAGACAGAAGATCCACAACAGGCTATTGCACATTCATTGGAGGCAATCTGGTTACTTGGAAGAGCAAGAAGCAGAAGGTAGTATCATGTTCAAGTGCTGAAGCAGAGTATAGGGCAATGAGGAAGCTGACCAGCGAGCTCATCTGGATCAAGAATCTGCTGAGAGACTTGGGCATTGAGACAACAACACCAATCACCATGCATTGTGATAACCAGGCAGCCATTCACATTGCTTCAAACTCAGTATTCCATGAGAGGACAAAGCATATTGAAGTGGATTGTCACAAGGTTAGACAAGCAGTGGAGCAGAAGATCATCTTACCTTGCTACACTAGAAGTGAAGACCAGCTAGCTGATATCTTCACCAAAGGAGCAAGCAACAAAGTGTGTGAGTCCATTCATCCAAGATTAGGGCTCATAGACTTGCCTAGATCATGATCCCCTCATCCATGAAACATCTACTCTTTTTCCTTTGTGTGTTTTTATCCCATTGGGTTTTTCACACAAAGGTTTTAATGAGGGATGTGTTCATGGTTTCCAAGCTCAACCATGCTGTATGGTTAAGCTTGAGGGGGAGTATTGACAAAGACAACTAATGAGATAAGAAGAAGAGAGGATCTGAATTTAATGGAAGAAGAACAGATCCAAGCTTACTTGCTTATCAAGTCTGTCCGTACACTACTTGACTCCCAAGCTATAAATAATCAAGCTTGGCGTGTCTTAGGAGTCAAGTCAAGACATTGATCATCATAGAAGGGAGTGGCGACCGTTGGAAGCAAGGAGACAAAGAGGATACATTTTAAATAGTATAAGTCACATGATCCTCTTAAGGAATGGTGGAGAGAAGACCGTTGAGGTCAGGTCGCTTTCTACGACCAGACCTTGCCCATTCTTTATTCTTTTCATTGTTTAGTATTTCCAATTGTTTATAGTATTCTTGTATCAGGCTACTTGCCTATATAACATTGTATATGTCACACAGTAATAATCAAGGAAATCAGTTCTCCTTCTTTACTCTCTAAATCGTCACTCTCTCTCTCTTTACTCTCTCTCTTGTTCTTGAATCCTTTACTCTGTTCTTAAGATTTCTAACACAAAGGCAGACGAGAACTCATACTAGAACCAGGAGACTTGGTGACAATCCACTTGAGAAAAGAAAGGTTTCCTGAGGAAAGAAAGTCCAAACTCTTGCCAAGAACAGATGGACCATTTGAAGTACTGGAGAGGATCAATAACAACGCCTACAAGATCGATCTTCAAGGGAAGTATGCTATTAGTAATACTTTTAATATTGCTGATCTAATTCCTTTTTGTGCTGATCATTTAGATTTGAGGACAAATCCTTTCAAAGGAGGAGGGGATGATGCAAACCTAGCTAAACAAGAAGACAATGCGGAGCATGAGGAGCTGATTCAGCTAAGTGATACTGAAGAGGAGACAAGTGAGCTAGATGTTGCTGAAGAGGAGACAAGTAAAGCCCACGACAACCATGATCTCATAACCAAGTTAGGCCCGGTTACAAGATCACAAACCAGGAGATTGAAGAATGCGATTTCGATGTTGGTTTATTCTAAACCAGAACCAACTTCGATGGAGAATCAAGTCAAGGAGTTCTTCAATTATTCAGTCTTCGAGATTGCCTAGTTCTAAGTGTTTTCTTCTTAGTTTCACACAAGTCTTGTTGCAAGTTTCCACAATATTTCTTTGTCTTTGTTCTACATAAACCGTGAGAATCCAAAGTATGATTCATTCACTTTTCAAATAAAAATCTCTTTTGTTCTTGTGAATCCTTTGTTCAGTTTCTGAACACTGTTTGCCTAGGAGTTGATTCTCTGCACGGCTTTTGCCTTAGATCATTGTTTGTGGGCGTGATACTCACGATCTCTGGCGCATCTACACAAGTGTTTGATCTCTTCCATCGATCTCACACTGAAGAACCACAAACCATCTCTACCTGAGATTTTTACAGAGATCTCTACTCAGGATGTGTTTGTGTGTAATAAGAGAGTGTTTGATGATTGTAGAGAGAGAGATATTAAAAGAAGAGATTAAAAGACTTTGTAACCAGATTGAGAGACTAAGAGATTAAGAGAATAGAGATTAAAGACTAAGAGATTAAGAACAAGTATTAAGACTTTAGATTGATGAAGGAGGAGGGGGAAACCCCACTCTCTCTCTTAATGATACAAAACGAGTTCATAAGGCTTATATATGCCTCTTACAATGTTTTAATCACAAACCTAAATCCTAAGGCTGTAAGTAAAAGATAGAATGGAAGGCTATGATGAGATTAGACTGGTCTTGGATGTTCTGGTGCAAGCTGTAAAGGAAGGGGCGCCTGGTTTGAATGAATGGGTGAGATTGGCTCATTTTGAACTCATGGCCAAGATGAGATCGTGAGTGAATAAGGCTGTAAAGGTAAAGCCACTTTCCCTTTCCAGCCTGTCTCTTTGACCACTCTGATCCTTAAGGAATATTCCTTCTCTTCATAAATCTCCAACGGTCATATGTAAAGAAGTGAGCTGCACCCGGACCTTGCACATACCTTCTTTTCTCATGCCTTGTGATCCAAGTCTTTATTAGGGTTGTACCATCAAACCCTAATCCGTACATTCTTGTGCCCTATATTTGCACAAGACTTCTGACCTCTTAAAAGGTCTTGGGAAGATGATTTGGGTCGTCCTGATCCGTACTGGTCCGTACGGCGTCCGTACCGTCCGTACTGGTCGACCCTATCTTTGCACACTCGACCATCTTCTCTTAAACTCATCCATAACCTTCTTATGATCAGTCTAAGTCCCTCCTGGACTTAACTTCACACTGATAGATACTTTAGGATCTTCCTAAAGCTTCAATGAACTCTTAGAGCTAGAACCTGAAGCTTGCCCTATTTATGTACAAGCCTCATTTCTACTCTTCAGTTCAACACTCCCCCTCAAGCTTGACTCTATGATCCTAAGTCAAGCTTGGAACCTTGAAGAGTCTCCCTCATTAAAAACCTTGCAAAGAAAACCCTATGGGACAAAACCTTGCAAGGAAAAGAGTAGAGATCTCCAAGGCCTAGGGATTGGCCAGTGAGTCTTTGTGCCTTACCAACAATGTAAGGGACACAAAGACTCTGGATCATGGCCCTCATGTGATGCAAGATAGAACACCACCTCTCTTGCTCATCACTGATCACTTCTTGTACTCAACGTGAGCTGATCTCGGTCTCTCCTTCTTTTACTCAACCTGTTGTTGTGTTTAAGAGTTCGGACCTCTTGATCTTATTCTCATTGTGTATCAACACCAACTGAACCTTGGTTCCTTCTTCTTCAAGAGATCACATCTTGCTTGAACTATGTGAGTATGTCTCAGCTTCTCTCCAATCACCTCAACTCTAGAGGCCGCCTTGGAGATTACTTCTTCATTCTCACAAAACTTCTTCACTAGGTTGTCTTCTCTTCTTGAATAATTCCCCAAAGGCTCTCAGATCATGTAAGCTTCAATCTCTCTCAAGCTTAACCATGTGGAACAAGTCAAGCTTAGGAGAATAGCTTTCATGATCTGACCATTTCTCCATTACAGCATCTTCTGAACTTGTACTCTTCATGGGATGCTCCTGAACTCCGCAGCTAACTCTTCAGTCAACTCACACTAGAAGTCGCATTTGATAGAGAAGTCTTCATCTTCTCACAACCAAGAATGTTCTGAACATTCATTCTCTTGCCTAGACACATCACTGCCTATGACATTCTTCACATCACTTATCAAGCTCTCATCACTCAACATATGATTACTTGCTTCAGAATCCGTGGTGATGAGTTTGTTGGATGTGGATACTTTGGCAGGAGCACCCAGACTCCGGGTCGTAGCCAAAGTATACACATGCAAGACAAACTCATCCCATTCCTTCTTTCTGTCTCCCCCTCTCAATTAGCTTCACGGCTTCTTCTTAGAAAGGCTGGGAGGCAACTAGAACTTCTTTAACCACCAATGAGGCTGATCACCTCAACAAACTCAACTTGTCCTCTTCATAGACCCTGGTTTGGGTCTCCCCCTCTCAACAGCCTTCACAGCCTCTTTAGAGAAGCTAGGAGACGACCAGGAACACTTCAGTGAGGCGGCAAGCAATGGTACCTGATACATTATCCCAAAGATGCATCAGTACTTATCAAGAAACAAGAATGCATCACACTGATGCTTTATACTTCAATCAACACAATTTTCAGTCAATCAACACAAGTTTAATATCTTTTCAAGCACAATCAGTGAATAAGATGGATAAATTGTATCGTAAAGATTTTAAAGAGTATATGATTCTTCCCTTTTGTTTTAGTGAGTTTCCAAACTCGACCAGTGCACCATCTTCATGGCATCAACAGCTTCTTGGACTACAGTGTGAATCCTTCAGCTTCATGCTTCTCATGAGCCCTCATACACACAGCTCCGGCTGATGATCCTTTGTAGAAGCCTTTGCACACACTTGATAGGCCATGAACTTTGCTCTTTACACCATCCCCCCTCAAGCTTAGTTTCCGAGACTTAGATTTGGAACTAAGCTTGTGTATGGCCTAAGGAATTTCAGGGCCTTAAGACCACCAGTCTCAACAGACTTTAGTGATGGTCTAGATCTTGTGATTTACTCTCTTCCTTATATTAGGAACTAGGGTGTTTGAATCACCATAGAGAGGTCACAAGACAAGCTCTCATTGCATAATATCCCAAACTACACTTCCTGTAGGCTTTTGGACTAGACATGTCCTTTGGTATTATGCAATGGCATTCTCTCATTGCTATCAATCACACTACACTTCCTGTAGTTTATGAATTGATACATCCAGTGATGATATGCAATGGAACTAGACCTTAGTCTTTACACTCCTTGTTGTTGGCGAATTGATGCTATACACCTTTATGTATACCTGACATCACCACAACTCAATGCAAGATTAGATCTTCCCATTGGGTTCAAACAAAGATTTTTTATATCTTGTTTGATCACCAATGAGACACTAGCAATGATCTTGAAACAAGCTAATCACAAGAACAAGATCAAGCCCTTTTTCAATCTCTAAAATGGCAATGTATGCTTTCAACAATACACTGACACTTTTAGGCTCAAAAAAAAATGCAATAATATATGAATGCAACAACTTAAACAATACTATATGCATGCACAGGTTCAATCCGAGAGCTACTTGGAGCTATGCACACCAGTTCCAATCAAAACCAAATGATGCAAGCAACCTAGATAATTTCTAAATGATGCAAGACAATCAATTGATGGATTAAACAAAGGCAATAGAACCAGTATGCATCCGGATTGAACTTAAGATTAAATGAGACAAGAATAAGAATGCAAAACAGTTTATCTATCATGATGCAAGCATCAGAGAACACTTCTCAATTTTGCAATGCACCCATGATGATTTCAAGCTAAAGAAATACAAAAGACAATGCAATAAACAAGACATGAGATCCTGGGACTAAAAACAGAAACAGATATGCATATAAAGCAATAGAAACAGGTTTACTCCCTTGTATAAATAGTGAGGAATGGCTGCTCTTCACACGCCACTTGAATCCTTCACTTCCTGAAGCTTAACAGCTCCTTCTCTTACCATTGCACTGAGGAGATACCTCAGATCACTCAACAAGCACTTCACTGGTTGCTTGTGAGTGTCTTTCTTCTTCCCTCCACTTCGGCTAGATCACGCATGATCAGCTTGCAATGGCCTTTCAACTACACTACCATTGTACTGAGGAGATACCTCAGCCTCCTCTACAAGTACCTCAATGGTTGCTTGTGAGTGACCTTCTTCTTCCCTCTACTTCGGCTAGATCACTCATGATCAGCTTACAATGGCCTTGAGTTCTACACTCCATTGCACACACAATGGGAAAGGTCTTTATCATTCAACTTGGGTTGGTGATGAACTGTGAACACTTCTTGTGAACCTGAAACAACACTCAAACTCCAACCAAGATCAGACACACTTGCATTGGTATCAATCCTTGATTAATCATCAAGGTTGATCACCAATGTTACAAGCATTGCGCAAGACTGAGACAAGCATGAGCAAGTTCACATCTTTGCAAGCTTTCTCTCTAAGTACAAGCAAGATCACCACAGATTCAATGCAAGATACTTAGGCAATTTGACTTCTGCCTTAACTGCATCTTTGACATAAATCAAAGTGCATCAACCTAAGGCAGCAACACCAATGCCTTTAAAAGCACTACAAGCGATTAAACTAGATACAATTCAAGTTATAATCCTTGCAAGAAACTCCTCTAAGCAAAAGAATGATCTTAACATGATCATTTCAATTTACTTAGACTTTCTTTAAGTTCCTTTACTCAGCTATTAGACATGAATCTAATGCTTCAATGTAAGGTAACTTCTAGACAGTATGCATCCTCTTTAAAGAACCTTTAGCTTTAAAGTCCATGCATACTAGTCTTCTCAATAAAATGCAATAGCTACTGATTTGTTTCAATTCATGTATGCAAGCATATTTAATTACACAGGCACCATTAAGAACCAAAGCTATCCATTTTAAACAAATCAATCATCAACACACTACACAATAAGGATCCTGGGACAGATACAACACAAAACAATCCATGTTGCAATCTTTCAACAGTCCACAGGTTAACAAAGACACCACAATACACAACCAGATCATAAAGGCACAAGCTTTAACTAAGGGAGAGAGGTTTAGCTTACAAACAAGGAACTAGTGCTAGTTCCTTGAACCTCCAAAGTAATCAACATCACAGATGACCTTTCTCCCTGATCTCATCATGCCAAAGAACCCTCCTTTCTTCATGTTTGAGTCGCCACACCAGTTGCAAGATGAAAGCTTCCTTCTTGAATGGTTTCTTCTTGGACAGGAACCGGGAATGGCTTGGAAATGCTTCCACTGGCCTTCCTTCTTCTGGCGGACATGAGGGAGTAGTAAATGACCAAGACAAGCTTCTGGGTACCATGGATGACGACATCTTCTTCTTGAAGAGGTTGAACAGCCGGCTGAACCAGAAAGCTTCATCTTTACTAGAACCGGCAAGGGAGAGAGCTTGTGCTGTGAGCGGAAGCTGGAACCAAGTTCTAAAGAACCTGGCTCTGATACCATGAGATTTTTACAGAGATCTCTACTCAGGATGTGTTTGTGTGTAATAAGAGAGTGTTTGATGATTGTAGAGAGAGAGATATTAAAAGAAGAGATTAAAAGACTTTGTAACCAGATTGAGAGACTAAGAGATTAAGAGAATAGAGATTAAAGACTAAGAGATTAAGAACAAGTATTAAGACTTTAGATTGATGAAGGAGGAGGGGGAAACCCCACTCTCTCTCTTAATGATACAAAACGAGTTCATAAGGCTTATATATGCCTCTTACAATGTTTTAATCACAAACCTAAATCCTAAGGCTGTAAGTAAAAGATAGAATGGAAGGCTATGATGAGATTAGACTGGTCTTGGATGTTCTGGTGCAAGCTGTAAAGGAAGGGGCGCCTGGTTTGAATGAATGGGTGAGATTGGCTCATTTTGAACTCATGGCCAAGATGAGATCGTGAGTGAATAAGGCTGTAAAGGTAAAGCCACTTTCCCTTTCCAGCCTGTCTCTTTGACCACTCTGATCCTTAAGGAATATTCCTTCTCTTCATAAATCTCCAACGGTCATATGTAAAGAAGTGAGCTGCACCCGGACCTTGCACATACCTTCTTTTCTCATGCCTTGTGATCCAAGTCTTTATTAGGGTTGTACCATCAAACCCTAATCCGTACATTCTTGTGCCCTATATTTGCACAAGACTTCTGACCTCTTAAAAGGTCTTGGGAAGATGATTTGGGTCGTCCTGATCCGTACTGGTCCGTACGGCGTCCGTACCGTCCGTACTGGTCGACCCTATCTTTGCACACTCGACCATCTTCTCTTAAACTCATCCATAACCTTCTCATGATCAGTCTAAGTCCCTCCTGGACTTAACTTCACACTGATAGATACTTTAGGATCTTCCTAAAGCTTCAATGAACTCTTAGAGCTAGAACCTGAAGCTTGCCCTATTTATGTACAAGCCTCATTTCTACTCTTCAGTTCAACACTACCTTCATCCGCAAACCATCTCCATCTATCAATCTATCCAAGTAATCATTCATCTATCAAGGAGACAATACCATCCTTGATCCATTCCGCAAAACCACAACCCAAATCACCCTCAGATCCATCAAAAAGGGATTCAAAGCCAACAAGGGTTTCATTACTCTTTGAAGTATCACTCAATCCACATCTTGTTTCATCATCACAATCCGTTGGAGAGTAGTCAGGGACGTGATCCTCACACCTAGGATCATATCAAGTGGTATCAGAGCAGATCTCCATCAAAAGGTTGTGTTTTTCCAGTTCTGCCACTTTTAGACTTTTCATATTCTGTTCTCAGATCTGTTCTAAAGTCTAGATCTTGTTAGAATCTTGTTTGTTAATGTCAGATTTGTCTAGAACAAGTGTTGAACTTGCTA